>NC_137820.1:43093637-43323637 GCF_963921795.1 Nannobrachium achirus
TCCAACTTGTCATGAATTCAGACCCAGCAGCACATATGGAAATAATAGTCATAGATTTCCCTTGCGGTTCCTGGATACAATAAATGTCAACAGCAAGTGTTAACTGGGAGAGCAGGGAGTTCGTTTAATCAGCTGGCACCTTTTCTTTTTTTCCCCCTCACATTAATAGTTAATACTTTTCTGAATTGCTATGGGCCCTTACCACTAAAACCCTATAGTACTGTACTTACAGTAGATGACTGGGGTCCACCAGGTTCTTGATCCGTTTTTCCCCCTACACCAAATATCTTCGCCGAAAATAGCCGACGTTACGTAGAAGCTCACAAGCAGTGGGATTCTAGGGTTCATGCGGTTAAAGGGACTTATTGACTATATAGATAACAGGATATTATTATTATTATTATTATTATTATTGCGAGGACCCCCAGAGCTCCAGGGACCCCCAGGTCCCTGGGGGACCCCCAGGTGTAAAAAAATGTCCCTCCGTGAGTGACACGTCACACGTCACACTTTTGCCCTGCTCATATCTCCACAACCGTTGCCCCAATCCATGCCACATTTTGCACACACACTCCTTACCTGGCAAACTACAACCTCCAAGGACCCCCGGAGCTCCAGGGACCCCCAGGTCCCTGGGGGACCCCCAGGCAGTGTTGGGAAAGTTCACTTTAAAAACGAACTAGTTCAAGTTCAAGTTCAGAACTTCTAAAATGAACTAGTTCATTTTTAGTTCATAATTCCCCATTATGAACTAAAGTTCATGGTTCCCCAAAATGAACTACATAGTTCTTTTTTAGTTCTTTTTTTAACCATATTTTTTTATACTTTTGGCTATTCAAAAAAAAAGAAAAAAGAAAAAAAAAGGAAAATATATATATATAAAGGTCTATATATATAAATGTTTAGACGTTGCTGCATGCTATTATTTGTCAAAATTATTGACTCAGCCCATATAGAACCACACACAGCAATAATTTCATCCAACTTAACATTGAGGTGCCCACAATATTTATGTGCCCACTGCCTAGTTCCCAGTCTTCCTGCACCCTTATTGTGAAGGGCTGAATGTAATAACCATGTTATTGTCTCATTGTGTGAAATATCATAATATTCAAAACAAATATTTGACTCCAATTGATTCCCCACACAGTATTGACTTGATATAGCAATACAAATATATATATATTACACAGCAGTTGTGGGAAAACTAAGACATTGTTCAAAAAACACAATTCCGATTTTGGTCATTTTGGAAATAGGGCAAAAAATATATTTTTCTTCAATCTACTGTCTTGACACTCTAACCAAAATTGTTCTATAGACCATAATCTACAAATTGGAAGTGAAAGAAACTTTTTTTTTGTTATCAATTATTTTTATTTTCCATAACATAAAATTAGAGACATACATATGAATAGAACAAGAAAAAGTAAAACATTAATCAAAAGAAAAATGCAATTAACAGACAAACACAAACAATAGCAAAACAAGAAAAGGAAAAGAAAACCCACCCACCCCCTTTCCCCGGACCAACACGGAATGTACAATAGTGCATGCCTGTGCTAGGCTGTTACCACTATATAGTGATTTCTTGAATCATAGCCTTAAGCTTATCTGCAATGTCCGACCACATATTAATGTTTTCTTCTTTTGCTCCGTGTAACCTTGCTATCGACTGCTCTAAATATACTATATCTAGAAAGGTTAAGGCCCACTGGCGAAACGTTAACGTATGAGGAGGTTTCCACCGCGTAGCTACCATCTTCTTCGCCGCCGTTAATCCAGCAAAGAAGATGCGCTTGCGTATATTGTTTAGTTGCAACTGTGAGACGTCATTTAATAAAAATAAAGAAGGAGAAGATATGATATTAATACTAAAAATAGTTGAAAGTTTTGAGGCAACCATATTCCAGAATGACGACACATTTGGGCATTCCCAAACCATGTGAAGGAAGGTACCAATACTATTTGAGGCGCAGAGAGTGCAGTTGGGATTATTCAAAATCCTCATAGCACATAGTCTGCGGGGAGTTAAATAAGTCCGATGAACAAAATTTAAATGAATTTGTTGATGGTCTGGATTTCTAGAAGATAGCCTAATGTTAGACCACACTGTGTCCCAACAAAAGTCAGGGTCCAAATTTGGTACATCATTCCTCCAAACAGTATCAACAGATAGGGGCCCATAACTACAGTCTAATAAAAAACCATAGAGGGTGGAAACCAAACCTCTTGTTCTGTTACCATCACAGATAAACTCATGGAAGGGGTGCAATCTAAGGGGAGCTTGCCATGGGACCCCATAGGTCCTCATGGACAATCTCAGTTGGAAGTAGAAAAAAAGGGTATTTCCAGGCAGATTGAAGATGTCACACAGATCTCGAAAAGGTCGTAAACCATTTCTATCAAATAAGTCCCCTAATGTACGAATCCCCTTAGCCCTCCACCTTGGAAAGCGAATGGGGCGATCCTCGATTAAAAGTCTTTGATTATTGAACACTGGGGAAAATAAGTTCCATTTACAATCAATCTTACACATCTTTTCAGCTGCTCTCCATACTGCCACTAAATGAGAAATGATAGGTCCAAAGCGAACTTTGCATTGATGTGTAGTTATGTTTGAATAGATAAGATCTCTCAATTCAACAGGCTGCACTAAACTCTCCTCAAGCTCTCTCCAAGAAACCTTATTTGCTGGGTTAAACCAATTTAAAAGGGGGCGGAGCGTGAAGGCCCAATAATAAAATTTAAAGTTGGGCAATGAAAGGCCGCCATCATCTCTAGCACGCTGTAATAGAGAAAGTTTAAGACGAGGGCGTTTCCCTTTCCACACAAACTTAGATATCGAAGAGTGAAGCTTATTCCAGTATTGCGGCGGTGGTGGCAAAGGGAGCATAGAGCTTACAAAGTTAACCCTAGGAAGAACATTCATCTTTATGATTGAAACTCGAGCTTGGAGAGAGTTGGGCAAAGATGACCATCTATCTAAATCAAGACAAATCTTATTTAGAGTGTCACCATAGTTGTTCTTAACAATAGCCTGAAGAGAGGGGAAAATATCTATGCCAAGATATTTGAATTGGCTTACTACTGGGATTATGGGCGGCAGGATAGCAGATCTCATCTGATCATTTAGAGGTAGAAGGGCTGACTTCGTCCAATTAATTTTGTAGCCGGAAATGGAACTGAACTGATCAAAGATTTGAAGGACATGAGTAATTGACTGTGGTGCATTCTCAATGAACAGTAGAATATCGTCAGCATATAGGGAAATGCGATGCTGTGTGTTGTTAATCGAAACAGGAGTAATATCTGCAGACTGACGCACTGTCTGAGCCAAGGGTTCGAGTGAAAGTGCGAAAAGGAGAGGACTAAGGGGACAACCCTGCCTCGAAGATCTGCCAATCGTGAATAGCGGCGAACAGATCTTACCGGTTAGGACCATCGCTGACGGATTAGAATAAAGTACTTTAACAAAATGTATGAATGAAGCACCAAATCCCATTTTATCTAGTACAGCCCACAGGTAAGACCATTCCAGACGATCAAATGCCTTCAACGCATCGAGCGACAACACTGCGGCGGGGGTCCTCAGCTCCTTAGCCCTATCGATGATATGCAATAGTCGTCTAGCATTATCAGAGGCTAGTCTAGTTCCTATGAAACCTGTCTGATCACAGTGTACTAAGGTGGTCATAAAACCCTGCAAGCGACGCGCAAGCACCTTAGCAAAAACTTTTAGATCAGAATTCAAAAGTGAAAGCGGTCTATAGCTTGCGCAATCTGTGGGATCCTTGTTCTTCTTCAACAATAATGATATAATAGCTACATTCACATCCCTGGAGAAAGAGCCACTTTCAATTGCATATCGAAACATGTCTAGCATCAGCTGACCTAGATCTTCCCAAAAGATGGCATAAAGTTCAGGGGGTATCCCATCCAAACCAGGCGACTTGCCCCTACGCATTGCGAGCACAGCTTCCTGTAATTCCGCCAGATGGAGCGGTCTATCTAAGGCTTCCGCATCCGCCTCGCTAAGGGTTGGTAACTGTATGTTGGATAAAAAATTATTGCATACTGCATCATCGTGAATGACCTCGGAGGTGTAGAGCTCATCATAAAAAGCACGAAACGTGGCATTGACCTCTTTGGGTTCTGTAACCATGGCTCCCGTTGTTGATTTGACACTAACAATATCAGCAAAATGCTCATTGGATCTAAGACGTAAAGCCAGTAAGTGACTGGGTCTTGCACTATTAAAATAGTAGTTTTGCCTTGTGCGTTTCATTTGAAATTCTGAGCGGCGCTTGAGAATGGAGTTAATTTCTTTCTTAACTAGCTCCCTCTGAGTTGCTGTACTAACATCAAAGTTATTTTGGAGAGAATTATCCAAAGTAGAAAACCGAGATTCCAATTCCACCAGTTTGGCTGACCTTAATTTTCTCTGAGTGGACGCATAGAGGGTTGTATTACTCCTGATAAAGCCTTTAATTGCATCCCAAAGAATTCTGGGATCCTCAACTGAGCCTGTATTGATATTTATAAATTCACGCAAACCAGTTTGAAACTGAGCTACAAATGCCGCATCGCGCAGCAGTGTGGTGTTAAACCGCCATCTAGGAGCTCTATCTATAACCTGTTTCAGTGAAGCAACACACAGCACCGCCTTGTGATCCGAGAGTGACATTGGGAGCAACTCTACCTTGGCAATTTTATGAAACAAGCTAACAGGGGCAAAAACGTAATCGATCCTAGAGAATGAAGCATGCCTACCCGACAGAAAAGAAAAATCTCTAACCGTTGGGTTCATTAAACGCCAGATGTCGAGTAAGCCAGTTGAGTTTGCCCAAGCACGTAGTTCTGCAGACGCTAGTGCTTGTTCTCTGCTTTCTACCCCAGTGGATCTATCTAGGTTATGTTGCCATGTTGCATTGAAGTCAGCACCAACAATGATTTTGAAATCCGTCAGTTCCAATAAGGTTTTAGTTAGTAATTTGTAAAACTCTTTGTCTAAAACATTTGGAGCATACACAGAGACTAGTGCTAGCATTTTACCCTCCAAGCGGATTTTAGCAACAGCTATCCTCCCGTCACTGTCAGACCAATCACCCAAAGAATCCAACCTAAGGTTACGTCTAGCCAATATGGCTACTCCCTTGGTTTTGGAAGAAGCAGCTGAAAAGGCTAAAACACGATAATGTTTATTAGCCAATCGGTTGGAATGCTCTTTTAAAAGATGAGACTCCTGTATAAATGCAAAGTCAATTGATTTAGATCGCAAAACCCCCAAAATGCTGGTTCGCTTATGCGGTATATTCGCTCCCCTTACATTGAAACTTAGAAATTTATATTCTGTCATAATTGTGGTTCAAACCATACGCACAGCAAGCACAGTAGAACATTTTAGAATTTCCTAGTTGGTCCCTCACAACAAACCTTCCCAACAGAAAAACAAAACAACCCCAAAAGGAACAGAAAGGAAAAAGCAACATCAAACGAACATAAAAAAACACATAACATTGAAGCTTGAGGGGGAAAACCCCATTAGCATCAGAGTGCACAAAAACAGTTCCCCACCCCATCAACCTATTAGTCAACCTTCATTTCACTCTGTCAGAGAGTGCAAACAAGTAACTGCCCAAAAGTAACCATACATTGCCCTCTGGTGGTTATGTAAATATATAACAGATCACCAAAGTAAAAACAACAACAACAAAAAAGTGCCTTCTTGTGGCTGAATAGCTCTCAAACATTCCATCAGCTCAAATTATGATCAATCTCCCCACTTCATATCACTTAAATAAATGAGAATGGTATGTTAACATTTCTAGTAAAGAAGGGGGAGAGAAAAAAGAAAAGAATAAAGGGAAAAAAAAAAAAAATTGAGGGGACTATAACAACTGTAATAATAATAATCAGTCCAGCATTAGGCCCACTTAGAATGTGATAAAGCCCTATAAGCCACGCTAATGCAAATAACCAAACACTTGTGACAGATAAGTGGAAATAAGGCTGTCACCACGACAAGGCACTAATATAATATTAATAATAAAAATAAATAAAAAAGGAAATCAGTGTATATGATATAAAAATATATGCACTTACATATGTAGTTAGAAATAGAAATTAAAAGCACATCCGGGGGGCCATATGCAGCAAAGCACACACAGTGTTAATGCATACTGCGCCACATACAGCCCCCCCATGCATCCATGCATACAAACCACAATTACTAATTAGAAGGGGGAAAAAAAGGAAAGAAAAGAAAAGTCTGTATACATAAGTATTTACATAAAACACAGTTATGTATGATCAGGAAACCATATACAACACAGCACACATAATGCATACTGCGCCATATACAGCTCCCTGTACATGCCCAAAAGGCCAGTGCAAACTTAGATAAATGTCAATCATATTAGTTAAGTCTGTTTCCGTCTTAAACAGTAAACTACCATACTTCAAACAGTGAACCTACCCAATCACGACTACAAAATAAATATCCCAATACAGAGCTCCCCTCTCCCCCCATCAAGAAATTAACATTTTAACAAGTAAATTAACATTTTAACAAGTAAAGTAGGTAAATAACTACCCCCCCCCCCCCCCCCCAGACAGCGGATCCACAAGCACGTAGAGCCAACGCGCCACGAGATCGTACATCCGCCAGCTATTGAGATTAGAAAAAAAAGGAAAAAAAAGAACGAGTCAATGAGCCAGGGAGAGAGAGAGAGAGAGAGAGAGAGAGAGAGAGAGAGAGAGGAGAAGCAGAGATAGGTAGAGAGACATAGAGAAAGGGCGGGAGAGCGAGTGGTCTCTGGAACCGCGGAGCCTTCACAATTTAGACCATATTATTTATATCTGTTTCACCTTAAACAGTAGGCTACATTACTCAATACAAAGGCCAAAGCCCAGTCTCGCCCTCCTACCCGAAAAAGTAGCGTTTTAGGCGGCATAAACGAACCATAAACTAACAACCAACATAGCCGCCATTACCTAACAGAAAGAGAGAGAGAGAGAGAGAGAGAGAGAGAGAGAGAAAGACACACACACACACACACACACACAGCGAGAGAGAGAGCCAGAGAGAGAGAGAGAGAGAGAGAGAGAGAGAGAGAGAGAGAGAGAGGGAAAGCCGAGATAGATAGAGAGACATAGAGGGAAGACGATAGAGAGAGCAGGCTCCGTCCGAACCGCGACACGGAACACGTTAGACAAAGCTTAACAGAGAGAGATAAAACCCTCTAGACCTATATAGTAAGCAGCACAACGCTCAATAAGAGCAAAGAAAAGGAATACAATAATAACAAGAACAATGTCCATTATATTCAAACAAAAAAGACAGTGAATTATGCTTATAGCTTTAGCAGCCCTAAATCCTCTCTCCTTGCGGTAACCTAAATTAAAACGAGTAACACCCATCTGCTTACAGATCTTGTTAAAAAATAAAACAAATAAAATAGGTATTATGAAACGAAACACTTGAAAACACAACGTCAAGTCAGATGATGAGTCCAAAACAATAAGTAGGCTTACATTAACAACTCACCCTTTGGGGAGGAGGAGGAGGAGAGAGTGAGGAAAGAAAGACGCTGCGTAAAAGTCATCTCCAAAGTCCCAGCCAGCTTACCAACAGTCCATTAAAGGCAAAAGGATATCACATCGGCAGAATGTGTTTGAAAGCACGCGATCACGAAAGCAAAAGTGTCCCTGGTAAAAGTTAGTTCTCTGTAACTGTCGTCTCATCATCCTGCGTAGCTAGAGTCTCGTCCGCAGCACCTGGAGTCTTGAACTTATCCTTGCAAAAGGCCAGAGCTTCCTTGGGTGAGTTGAAAGTAGAAGTCGCCTCATCCACGGTTATCCAGAATTTGCTCGGGTGCCTTATTCCGTATTTAACCCCTTCCGCGGTGATGGAACGTAGGAATTCCTTTACTGGCCCGAAAGCTGCCCTTCTCTTTGATGTTTCAGCAGACCAGTCGGGGAAAATATACACCTTTTTGCCATTGTATGTCAGTTGGCCTGCTTTCCTGGAGAGCTGGAGTATGCGTTCCTTTACCCGGAAAAAATGGATCCTTGCCAGGAAAGCCCTTGGCTTATCAGAACGTGGATTGCCGGTCCGATGAGCACGATCCACCTCCGGGGGGGAGTCGGGAAACTCGTCGGGGAATGTTTTCTGCAAAAAAGACTGGATAAAGGCCACTGGGTCAGCCTTTTCTAGCCCAGGAGAGATCCCAATCACTCTTATGTTGTTCCTACGACTCCGGTCTTCTGCTATGACGAGCTTCTCCTCCAGATTAGCACATCTTCTCTCCAATTCAGTGATACACATCTGCAAACTGTCCATGGAGGAACCAAAGTTCTCAATGGCCTCCCCCTGTTCAGCCACGGTCGTGTTCAGCGTGGCGACTGCAGGACGCAGCTCCTTTCCGAAGTCATCAATCTTCTTCAGTAATTTCTTCTCCAAGCCAAGCATCATGGGTTGAATAAAACCATCCATAAACTCTTTCAGTGATTCCTTGAGGACCTCGCGCAGCATGCTCTTTGTAACCGGAGCGTCAGCGTCGCCCTGCATTGCGCCGGCCATGTTGTCGGCGTTTGCGGTCGGAGACCTGGTACTCCTCGACCTCGTGTTAATCGTATTCGGCATGAAACACGAAACAACTGCAAAAACAGACGCTCACCAGTGTTTTGGGCGTTTAAAGTCTCAAAAGAACTATAAAGGCAGTAAAAAATGGGCTTAAAAAATGTGAAAACTATGCACCTCCACAGAGCTCAACAAACGCGTCCTACTCGGTCGCCATCTTGTCGGAACTCGAAGTGAAAGAAACTTTAACACACATTTGAAATAAAAACAAAAAATTACATGTACAAGGAACCCCACTAGAAAAAAAACAAAAAATTACATGTACAAGGAACCCCACTAGAAGGCAGACGTTTCTCGTGCACAGCATGTTTCCGCGTTGGTTAAAGTAGCTGATCTACAAGCTCACGTTGTCTCGTGGATGCGACGCGTTGTGAGCTTGCACATAGGACAAAGTATAGTCAGTCAGGCTTGCGAGACGAGGAGGAGATTCACAGTGCAGCAGCAGAGTGCAGGCAGCACCGCATATCAACGGAGGAACGTTCACGGGGAGCTGCGTGCAGACAGTGCCTACTATTGGAGCATGTGAATGAAAAGAGAGATGAGAGGAGCAGAGGACAGACGACCGCGGAGGCGCGGACCGCCGCATGAACGGCCGACGAACGCCGACGAACGTCGTTCACGGGCGTCAGAATGACCGCGTTCGACAATATCGTTCATCAAGCGAAAACAATTACGTTCAGTTCACGTTCGCCCAAAATATGAGCGTGTTCATGAACGATCGTTCTTTGAACGCGTTCGGGTACAACACTGCCCCCAGGTGTAAAAATGACCACATGTGCAAAAAATGACCAAATGACCACCCCAACGGGGCTGCTCACGGGGAATTCCTGGGGACCACCCACTCCTGCTGCTCCAGAACGGATGCAAAAGTGGTGGCGCCCCCAGTGGAGGACCCCCTCCACTGCAGCTCACATAAAATGCCGTAACTCGGGCTAGGAGCGTCCAGGAGAGCCAGGGCCGGTACCTATTCGTCCGCCAAGGCAACGCGGAGACCCCACCCCTCATTTCTCACATGGCCCTCTTCTAGCGCCACCTGCAGGCCGATTTTTAAAACACATTTTTGGACACTGCTCCTACAGTTTTTGCCCTAAAATCACGCAAATCGCTACACAGTATGTCTACACTCATCCCATCAACATGAATCTGTCCCATATAGCGCCACCTTCAGGCCGATTTTTAAAAACACATTTTTGGACACTGCTCCTACAGATTTTGCCCTAAAATCCCGGAAATCACTACACTGCATGTCTACACTCATGTCATCAACATGGATCAGGAAGATTTTGGAAAAACCCATTTTTGCCCTATTTGTGGAGATAAGCGACCTATGGTCGCTTATCTCCCGATTAGGGAGTCTTACTGGTTATTATTATTATTATATTAGTGTGTGTCTGGGTAGCTCATTTGTTCGTGTTCTCGCCTTTGGATCTGGTCATGGGTTCGACCCCACAAAAACCCTGTGTTTGTGAACGGCAGGGTATACTGAAAATTAGCACGTACACCCAGACCTGTTGAGAATTAGAGGCACTCTTTGATCTCGCTGCAACGTAATTAAGTGGTACAGTGCATGTATTGCTTCATCAGCGTGAGAGTGTCTTCTCTTTCAGCAGCTCTGGGTACACCAGGTGCCAGCAGCCATAGAGAGAGCCAAAGCAAGCTGCTTCCTCTCACACATTACCTCTGGGTCACGTTGACCCGCTGTGTGAAACACTTTGTCAGCAGCAGCAACCAGTGAAGCCCCTAAGCCTAAGGGAAAGGCTGCACTAAAAACTGTTTTTAATTTAAGATGTTGTGAGCTGTGAGGTAGGGGGCAGAGACTGTGGCGCTGCTTGCTGCTTGGTATTCTGCTCAGACTCTGGCAGCATGAGGTTATGGGGAGGTCCGGTCTGAGCCAGCGGAGATGTCCAGTGTGACGACGGTGTGACCCCTAGCTGGCAAGAAGAAGACGTTCTGGTCTGGAGTCTTGTATACAGAGCGTGGTAGTGACCATCACCATCTTGTGTCAAAGCTAATTTGTCAAATGAGATTTATTCGAAAAGCATGTGTACGAAATGTAAGGTTATACAGATTATCCAGATTTTTAAAATATAAAAAAAAAGTCGCCCGTGCAGACTGCTGGGCGAGCGCTGGAGCTTTGGCATGGGATCAACTTTGACCCAAAAAAATGCACAGACCTGGTTGGTTGTTTAAGTTGGACAAAATGTGGCCATATTTTTTATGGAGATGACTGACATCTGACATAGATGTTCGATGTCATAGACCACATGAGATTTACACAATATGTCCATACATGGGCATTCCCAGATATGGGAGTATAAGAAATGGAAACAAATGGATACTTACAGGTCCATTTTGTTTCTACAGTATAAAGTATATTTGTTGAGTAACAGGTGTCTCCCTGTCACCCCGGCACTTTGGGATACCAATTTTTATCCAATCGGGAGCGAGAACTCCAAACAAAGAGGCTGTTCTAAATGTGTGTTCCCGCCACGTTGTTCACAGCAGTCTATTCAGACAAAAAAGCCTGGACGTGACATTTGGGTCTCTTCTGGAGTCACTTAACACCCACTTTTAGATTGACACTGAGGATTGGACTGTGTGTACAGTGGTGGTGTGTCTGCTCTCCTCATTTGAATTCTACGGCAGCCACATCTGGCCTCGGTTTTAAAAACGGAGCAATAACACAGAGGTCGTCCAGGGAGACTGCTAGCTCTGGGCAGGGCAGGGAAAAAACCCAGCAAAAGGCTAATTAATAGCACTGGGGTGTCAACATAAATCCTCAGAGAGATAGAGAGAGAGAGAGGGCAGAGCCTCTGCAAAGTTTTTTTCCCTCCTCGTTCTTCTCATTCACCTTTTCTCTTTACATTATACTCAGCACTCTGTGTGCTCTGGAGGTGTCTGAGAAATAAACATAACAGACGGCAGGGCTGCTTAAAACTCCCTGCTCTTAAAAGTAATCAGGGAAATCCTTGCCCGTAACACCATGTTCTTTCTAATGACAATGCTTTGCTGTAACTCATCGCTTCAAATTGGCTGACAAGCCTTCATGAGTCTGGAAGGATATTTAACTGTTTCAGTCTCAAAGGACCTGTTAGCAGTGGTGAAAAGTATATTTACTAAAGGACTGTACTGCACTGTACACTTTTGAGGTACTTTTACTTTACTGGAGTATTTCAAAAATACTAAATACTTCTACTCAACTACATCTCAGCGGTAAAAATGTAACTTTTACTCCACTACAATTACTTCACAACTTAACTCATCTAGTGCCGTTTGCGTGATGTCACGCAATAAGTACTAGAGTACTTACAGTGCCGAATGCGTGATGTCGCGCAAAAAGTAATAAATTACTGTAACGTTGAGTACATTACCGAGTAGAATGGCCGGATGTCCGGAGACGAAAATCCGCGCTGATTTGTCATCATCACGGCTCCACGAGCACACAATAGTCATCCCATAACATTGAGGTGGACGGGGGATCTCATCTTTAATGTCCATTATCTCAAAACTACACTTTAGAAGCGAAGATGGAGGCAGATGCTCGCTTATATAACACATGTATAAACGCTCTGATGCAATCCAGCATGGCACCACGTAAACAACGGTCGATTCCGGCGCACGACCCGATGACGTCAGACCGGAAGTGATCACGCTGTGGCACTTCTGGCCTTCAAAATAAGAGAGTGCAAGCGGATGGAGCCTGCGTGAGGCACTCTGGACATCATTGCGACCGAAAATCGCGGGCACAAAATGAGTTAAGTTACTAGTTACCTTGAAGATTTTGATTATTATTATAAAACATGCATTAACCAGTTTAGCCCTATGCATACTTAGGCACTTTGAAAATAGACAATCTACAAGCTCACAACGTGTCGCATTGTGAGCTTGTAGATCAGCTATTTTCAAAGCATTTTTATACATTTGGAAACTTGGGAAATGGGACATTTTGCAAAATGCGTACTTTTACTTTCAGTAAAGTGTATTTTAATGCAAACACTTTTGTTACAGAGGAATATTAATACTTCTTCCACCACTGCAAGCTCACAATGTGTTGCAATGGTAATGCGCTGTGAGTTTGTAGATCTTCTATTTTTGCAAATTGAACCCTGCTTTGTGCCTCCGCTCCATTTACAAATGTGTGCTTTAATATCTTGTAGCCGTGCCGTTGACATCGAGTACAGCATGTTATTTCAGACAGAGAGAAGGCAGCCGATAGTCAACAGAAAAGGCTGAAACTACTGAAAGTGTCCTATATCTTTGAGTAGAGTCATGGTAGCAAAAGCTTCCGAAATTGAGGCAGGACAAATTCATATTGTACAGTATTTGGATGGTAAAATGCTATAAGCACCTTAGGAACTTCTTATCTGAGGTGACCTGTTGGCTGAATTGCTTGTCACAATACCTGCTATTATGGTGTCCTGACATCACCTCTAGAGCAGTGTGTGTTCCAGTCTGCGCTAATAGCTTCAAATCCCTAGATGAATAGTAGCCTAATCACTGGCAAAGGTGAAGTGAAAGGGGCTGCGAAGCTCCAGGCAAAACCAGCCGGGATATATATATAAGCCTAGGCTCTGGAGAGGGTAAGAGAGAGATAGAGATAGTTGCTGTATTTCACAGCCTTGGTTTATGAGCTTTGTGTAAAAACATGAAGGCGCTGCTTCATTGCACACCACAGCATGACTCCCAGCTTCTGTTTTTGATTGCTATGGTAGACCCGAACACGGATCACTCTACCGGGGTCAAATTGGTTCAAATAGTGTGCTGGTGTATTCCTGAAAATGTTGTAAGCGACCCTGTTAGTTTGGCTTCAGTTAAGACCAGTGAGACTCCCTAATCGGGAGATAAGCGACTGTCAGGTCACATACACAAACTTTAGAAGGCAATGGTAGCCAATCAGGAGGGAATATGGGAAATGGGACAGATACATGTTGATGACATGACTTTAGAGATACTGTGTACCGCTTTGCGTGATTTTTGGGCAAAATCTGTAGGAGCAGTGTTAAAAAATGTGTTTTGCTAAAATGGAGTTGCATGGGTGGTTTGAATGACAGTTTGAAGATCCAATGGAGTTGGGATGTTTAGTAAGAAGTGTATTTTAATACCTTTCATTGGTTCAATATTTGTAAAACCTACAAACAGACGTAAAAGGTGTTCACTAGACCATATTCACATGGCAGCCATCTTGCCATTAAGTTAATTACCGTATTTTCCGGACTATAAGGCGCACTTAAAAGCCTTTAATTTTCTCAAAAAACTACAGTGCGCCTTATAGTCCAGTGCGCCTTATATATGGATCATTCATTGACATTGACATTCCCTTTAGCACAGCTCCATCTGTTGGATGCATAACGCAACGGTAGCGTCTATTATGTGCGCCTTATAGTCAGGTGCGCCTTATATATGAAAACAGTTTGAAAATAGACCATTCGTTGACAGTGCGCCTTATAGTCAGGTGCGCCTTATAGTCCAGAAAATACTGTAAATGCTACACTGTTGCTACCCCGGTTGTCAATGCGAAATGCTAACATGGCCGCCTGGCGAATATGGTCTATAACACTGATTTATAAGAAAACAAAACTAAAAAGTTGAATATAGAGAGCTCTGGTTTCTGCATGACAGCGACAATATAATATGTAGGTATTGTGAAGTTATAGTTGATGTTTCTTTCTTCTTTTTGGACATTCCAATCAGCCATCAGTTTCTTGGGGAGAGGAAACTAAATTGAGTTATTGGCCTTGGTGTGACACCCCAGATAAATCTTGTACTGAATTAACCCGCTGTGCGAGCATAATTACTTTAAGCAGATTAGCAAGGTTTCCTAGTTCTTTTGAGTGTCGCTGGTTTTGCAACCTCAACATCTTCAACCAGGGTCAAAGTGTTCAGCATAGGGTTACTGTAAACACCACCTCCTAGATTCTAAACCACATGAACCCTAGCGTCCCTGTTCTAGGGGCCAAAGAGATTTGGTGTCGTGGGAAATACTTGAGGACAGTATAATATATGGTTTAAGTGGTTTCCATTACCAGCGCAAAAGTACCTCCTCTGGCTTTACACACGTGCATGAAAATTCCTGTCCCTAACACTTAGAAATAGTTTGTTCGCCCAGAGGTGCTCGGGTGGTGCAGTGGTACACCACCACGGAGGTTGTTGGTTTGAATCTACAATGGTGCATCCGGCTTTGTCGGGCATCTTTGCGATCACAATTGGCCCATGTTCGGGGAGGGAAGCCGGGCGGGGAGGTGATGTTGGTCTTTGCATGTAGTCAGCAGGGAGTGGTGGGGGCTGCTCACTGGCAGGTAGGATATAACAGCAAGACAACACAGAAATGTGTGTGGGGAGGAGTTCATTGGCATAACGACTAAATTGGGGTGAAAAAGGGGGTAAAAAAATTAATTGTATTTAGGAAAAAAGTTATACATAGTTTGTTTGGATCAGTGCCAATAGCTCCAGATGATAATTATCGACGGATTCAAACTGACAATACTAGTAAATAAAGAAGGCACTGGAGGTTGATTGGAGCCTTCAATAGAACAGGGTGCGAGGCATGAACAACAACGTTGTGATGTCTATTGCATCTTTGTCAGGTCGGTGGAACCTCCCTTTCAGTGGTGTACAGTAAAGTAACTAAGTAAGTACTGTACTTAAGTACAGTTTTGAGGTATTTGTACTTTACTTGAGTATTTCCAATTTCCAATACTTTTACTTCTACTCCACTACATTTCAGAGGCAAATATTGTACTTTTACTCCACTACATTTATTTGAAAACTTTAGTTACTAGTTACTTTGCAGATCTAAATTACAATAGTATAAAACATACATAAACCACTTAAGCCTGATTTTATACGGTGGCCATTTGAAAATAGCCGATCTACAAGCTCACAACGCGTCGCGATGTGACGCGTTGTGAGCTTGTAGATCGGCTATTTTCAAACATTTTGTACTTTTACTTTTGTTACTTTAAGTACTTATTGATGCCAATACTTTCACACTTTTACTCAAGTACATTTTGAATTCTGGACATTTACTTGTAATGGAGTACATCTGCAGTGCAGTATTGATACTTTTACTTAAAGGGGAGCTCCGGTCGTTTTCAAGGGCTTTTGTAACCCCATATTATCATATTCTAACTTGGAAAACAAAAAAGAAATTTATTTTTGTGGTACATTTCCATTTTTTGGGAAACGCGAAGCTATGACCTCACTTCCTACAGCACCAACCTCACTTCCTCCAGCACCCATAATCCTTTGCGCAAGCAGCGCTTGGAGAAGAGAGCCAAAGCTAAGCTAACAGCGTAACCATAATAACATCCTCGCTGCGTTGCTGTTTTAGTTTGTTTGTTGCTGTTGGTTGGAAGTCACGTAGTAAGAAGATGGGATGTTATGACCGCAGTGATGCTGAGCAGTTGTAGAAGTTTTGAAACGTGTGCAACTGTGTCGGTGAAACAACATGGCATTGTTGTTTTACCGTGGTGTTATGATTGAATGAAGCCGAGCGACGGAGCGAGCCCCGGGTGCTGCTGCTGCCTGCAGAACGATGGGACATGAATCTGCGGTTGTGTAGTGATTAGTAAACATTTCACAACAGATGACTTCCACCGAGATGTAATGGCAGGATTGATGGACACAATGCAAAGCTAAATGTCCCTTGTAAAGCAGAACATAGGTATGTACTGTATGTTTGGAATTAAAATGCCACTCTACGAAACATAATGTATAATGTACAAGCAAAGGTTGCAACTTGATTCATGTTTGTAACACTTATTTTGTTGTCATCTCTTGTCTTTAGAATCATCCATCTAATGGGTGGAGAGGCTTCATATCAAGGTGTATTCTTTCAAGAGGTAGGACTACTTTTAGGCTATTGTTATTGCTAGCGATGCTAATCTTTAGCCTGTAACAGCAGTGCGGTTCCAACATTAATGTAAATGTGCGGGGCACCCAAAAGTGGTGAGATAAAAGTCAACAGAGGGGACTGTATTATAATGTATATGAATCGACAAACAACCCCTCCCCCAGTGGCTGCACAGTAATTATGATGTAACGTGAGCTATTATAAAAGATGATGATGATACTACACTCTGATTCCTAGTGTAGGCAACCAAACGTTGGGTACTTACAACTGTGAAGTGTGTGAATCACTAGAATATATTTTATTCAGACAAACTCATAAACAAACTGAATCCACATAACTCCATTAAAACACATAGCAGTACTGTAACACTCCCCTTCCCTCATTGACCATACATGAAGCTAGATCGCATTGTTTTTTTTTTTTAAATGTTTTTTACTGATGTGCGTGGTCTAAATGTTATTGTTTTCTAGATTGATATTGCTATGCATTTGTTATATTGTTGTTGATGTACTGACATTATCCTATTATATTGATATACTGTATTACCTGCTTATTGTACATCGCTTTGGATTAAAATCTGCTAAATGCCTAAATTGTAATCATCCAGCACTTTTGCCAGTTACTTTTTATTCTTTTGTACTACACTGTTTTATAAAGTAGGGTTTAAACTTACAAACAAAAAACTGTTTAAATATGGAGATAAGAGGTTTGTGCCCGAGAGCAACCCCCCAACATTACATGAAATATGTAACATGGTAAAATGCAGTGTTACTGTTGTTAGCTTATAGATCTGTTCTTTTTTTTTTAGCAAACTGGTTTAGGATTCTCATTATTGCATGGTGTGATTACTAGAAATGGGGTAAAAGCTATGGCAACATTTTGAAATGTCATTGTAAAAAATCTGTGTACCCTGAAACATTTTTCCTCCTCTTTGTCTATAATTGCATAAGGTGCTGACACATCACATAATCCACCATGTCCAAGATGATGTCCATAGCAGTCCTGCGGGAAGACAGCGGTACAACTGTCTACATCGCCCTCTGAAGAGATGCCGTAGAAGAAGCAGCTTACAAGGAACTCCCAGGAATATTATTTACTCTCTCGATTCATACAGCAATGTGATCTAATTTTTTAATATTAGACTACTCTAAAGCCTCTTTCAACTCTAATGTTGCCTCGCCTGTGCTCTGTACACCCAGTAATAAGCTTGTTATTTTAATTGGGAAAATAAGATAAAAGTGAGAATAATTTTCCAAATCCTAGGGAGAAAAATAATCATTTACAAGAATCGTGCTGCCCTTCTGCAGATATAAGTGTCTGCTAAATTTCTAAATTAGATCAGCTAACACAGGGAACATGTCAGAACCCTAAAACATCCGGGACAACCATGTCCTAGCTCTGGTCGAGAGTGTGCGCTGCTCAACCCATTTTCAGTATTGGCTACAGCACAAACTATTAGAATAACGGTTTCAATTTCAGGTGGACTACACACTAAAAAGGCTAATAAAAACAATATATAACATCATGAGCTTTTTGGTTTCATCCTTGCAATCTGTCATGAAAATATGTATTTACCGGTAATATATTATTTGCTGGAGTAGAGCAGTGGTTCTTACTCTGGCGTCCCTGCAACAATCATATTTGAACTGGGGACCCCCCACCCTGATAAGCACTTAGACTGTAGGAGTTGAGGCATTACATTCTGCTCGATTCCGTTCCACAGATAAATATTGTGAAACTAGCCGATCTACAAGCTCAAACTCCCAGACTCAAAGGTTGAGAACCACTGGACTACAGTAATGCTCTGAAACAGAAGTACTTCCCACTGTGTTTGTTACATTGTACTGTGTTTACTGTGTTACAAATGGCAGGTTCACACAGCACTCCATACTGTGTACATTATATTTCTTACAAGTAAAAACAGAAAAGAAGGAAAATCAAATGTATTGAATCTATTTTATTATCTATGACAAGGATCATAGAAATGTTCACATCTCTATGCATTTGTTATGTATAATACAATATAATGATGCCAGGGTAAGAAGACGTCGACTCTCCACTTGCGACGACTCTCCAGGACACTCCAAACGATACCGCAGTGCCTGCAGTGAGAAGAAGAAAATACTGTAACATGTTGCATTGTCTTTGTCACACACAAACGGTTCATCGCCATGGCAGCTTATCGTGTACATCAGGGTCTGCAACCTTTTACAAATGAAAAGTGCCATGGTTTTATTTTTTTAGATAGTGTGCCATGTCAACATGAATTTTAATGACAAGCCATCATAAGTGTGGACATTTTGATTGGAAGGACATAACAATCATTAGACTCTGAGCAATAAGTCACTTATCTCCCAGACTCCCTCCCCAGTCAGAGTTCATAGCTTTAATGAATGTAGAATTATATGCAGGATGTCATTTGCTGCAAATTAGGTGACTTAATTTACCATGTTTAAAATATATATTTGAAATAAAAATCCTGTCTCACACTTCTGCCAGTGTGCCAGTGATCACCCCCCCCCCCCCCCTGTGCCAATGTTGGCACTCGTGCCTAAGGTTGCCTAGCCCTGGTTTTTGTCATGGACATACAAATATTAAATATGACCAGAGACAGATCTGCTAGCCCTAAATATTAGCCTACTAGTGCTGTTCTCAGTGTGTTGAGGGACCTTCAGTTGAAGATGGTTCAAATGGATCACAGGTCTATTTTCTGAGAGCAGTGGTGTAAGCAGTGCTTGTAAAATGTTGAGGCTTTTGTACTTTGAATAATTTCCAGCTTTCTGTACTGGTACTTGACTCGAGCTCGAATCCAAATATAGTACTTGTACACCATTACAATCATTTGAAAACTTGAGTTACTTCGCACATAAATGATTATATTATAAAACCTAATTAATCAACTTTAGCCCTATTTTATATCCAGGCTATTTGAAAATAGACGATCTACAAGCTCACAATGTGTTGATGCGATGTGTTGTGAGTTTGTGGATCTGCCATTTTCAAACATTTTGTACTTTTAAAGAATATTTTGCTGCCAATACTTTAGTACTTTTACTTCTTACAGAACGTTTTCTATATTGCAGTATTGATAGCCTACTTTTACTCAAGTATCTTAGTCCTTTTCCATCTCTGTCAGAGTGTAGACCTACAAATGGGACCAAATAGACCCATAGGAGGTACTGGAAAATAAAAGTTTTGAGAGCCACTGTACTAGTGGATACATAGTAAAATCAGTGCCATCATACATATTTTAAAGTAAACTTAGGCCTACAGACTTTACATTCTGTAATTGGGATTAATATAGGAATGTGCATGCCAGGACACATTGATGATGACACTCACATACACAAATAAGTTATACATGAATGAAACATACCATTGGGTCTCGGTTGTCTCTTCCAGTTCAACTTGGGGATCCTAGCAGCATGGAGCAGTAGTCACAACAAACGGGCAGAGAATGGTCCTATGACAGTGTGTATGATGTTAGCTTAGTGGAGTCCCAGCTGGCAGAGAGACGCCTCGTCTTTTCTCTCTGGTTCACGTCGCTGCTTTTTTTTTTTTCTTTCTTCCTTCTTCTAATGTAATGCATAGCCTACTCCAGTTCATATAAAAAGTAGTTCTACCGAAGATTCTGCCAGCAAGTCCCTATGTCAGTAGAAAACATGTCTGAAACAAGTAACAACCATACTGTTGTTGCTAACTAGCGTTCACGCTACGGCAACCACACCGGGTCAAATCCTACTGTAGTTTCTGCAGCTACAACGGCCTCCCACCACGTACGTCATAGCCAGGCGTTCCATTGGCCGAATCAGTCTATGACGTACGTGGTAGTAAGGCCCCCTACTGTCCACAGAACAGTAATGTAAGGAAATAGACGAGTTTTAGCATGAACGTAGTTGACTAAAAGAACACAGACTTGGTTGAAAACCGGCGAACCACTCCTTTAAGTACAAAATGTGAGTACTTTTTCCACCACTGCTCCCTTTATTCCTGACAATGGGGAATGTTTCAGACTGTGTTCTCTTTGATGCAATGAGTAAAGGGTTGTTTTTTTGTGTGTGATGTGAGCCAGATAAATAAGTTAATGTGAGTATTTTGTCATCCTTGACTTGCAATTTGAGATGCACTACCCTTTTTCATATATTTTGGATTATGTTTACGACTTTGGGTTTAGCACTCCTCTGAGACTCCCACTGTTGAAACGCGACCTCTTTTTCCATCTAAATTATTTGTGTATTCTCGAGTACTGCATGTTAAGGTGTCTCCACACCAAACAGCCTACAGGAGACTACTTCTGACTGTACACAGACTGCAAAGAACTGCAAAGAACTGCAAAAAACTAAGCACTTTAATTTTTTCAGACGACGCCGACTGTAGTTACTGTATGGCATTGGTGCCAGGTCTGCTCGTTATAAGCAACGTTGATCCTGTTTTCCTATAATGTTGCTAGTTGTGGGTTGCTTTTGTTTGGGATTGTTTCTGAAGTGTAGTTGCTTATTTGGCCTTGCTTTCAACATTATTTTATAACTAATGTAATAGAGCTCAGAGGTGAAACTGGTCGCTGCTTTTGGGCTTATTTTCATAGACCTGGTCGCTTATTTCACTCACAGAATCTGGCAACCATACCCGGAGGCACTGTGTGTTCTCCGTGCAGAGGAGAAGGGGAAAAAAAGAACAACAACAACACGGGGAGCTGCTGCACTATTTACTAGCTTTGCTTTGGATCAGATTGGAATAGGAACTGAGAGTTGAGATTGAGAATATGGTATTTAGTAAAAATATGCGACGGGAAAATGTCTCTGGCTTATTTTGGCTTGGTTTTGCAACAGTAGCAAACTATTCTACAACTCCCTCAATCTTACCGACGGCCAGGGGCGACTGAACAAAACTGAGCAAGTCCAGTTTTCCAGTTTTCGGTCGATAACGTTCCCGACCCGCTGCCGAAAACCTGACGATGAGCTCCCGTTCGGCAACCGACGCTATCCGCCGCCTTCCGCCGCTGATTCGCGGCCGAATCGGTTTGGTTAAAAGTGCCCTTTAGGCTGAGGGCTGCCACCAGTCTGTGGTTTGTTAGTACTGTAAGGATTTATGTGTTCATATTGAACATCATCATATTGAACATTTTGAACGAGTCAGGCACAGACTTAGTTCTTTTTTTAGAGCATATTGCATACATTAACAGATGAACTGCTTCAGTGGAGCTGATCAGTGGTCACATCACGTGAACTTACCTTAGACTAGATGGAATACCTTATCTTTTTCTCTTCTATAAATCACTTATACTCATCTGCATGGTTCTAGCTCTGTGATATTACAGCCACCCGACTCCAGCAGTCAGTGCAACAGAAACGTTCACTTTCTCCCATTTACTTCCCGTCACTCTCCCTCAAAAATCTTACGTGGGTATTATTTTCTTCAAACCTTGATTTTTGGGTTTGGATTTTCTCCTGTTGATCGATGCCCGGTCAAATATCACCAATACTTCAGACGCATGGAAAGCCACACCTGAACTCACCGTGTTGGAAAGCTCCGCCCCTTCACCCCCATAGAATGGTAGTTAAGTTGTCACTTCATTTTCATCTAGGGACCCCCCCAAAATCCCGACCCACAGGTTGAGAACCACTGAGCTAGTAGATCTGTTATTTTCAGTGCATGGTACACCTGCTCTATATTAGCTTATAGTAAAAAGTTAGCACCGTTTAGTTTGTATTGCAGTAGGCCTAGTAGAAATGTTACAGTTTACTAACTTTTTGTAGTTATCCTCCCTGGTCTGTTTAGTTCTTTAGTAAGCTATTAGGCACTGTACAGGCCAAGATCAAACTGCTGCTCAAGCTCATATACTGTAGGTGCCAATTGTAAATAATAATACACAGTTTTAGATGGTGTATGGTTATCCCCTCATTAGTGGCGTTTCCATAAACGTATTCGAATTAGGGAAGCGAATTATCAGAAATGCGCTTTAAGACAAAGCGAATTTAGCCCGTTTCCATTAAACTGGTGAAATGCGATTCTTGGGAGATCCTGCCTGGGTCAGTCTAACCGACGTGCTGTAAACACTTCCCGCGGGCTTGCACACAGTGCACACGCATCCCGACCCAGAGCCTGTCACGACGCACCGCCGCGGAGAAAGTGCGGCCGGCGGGAGCACAAAGCAGGCGTCCCCGAGCCGAGGCGGCCGGCCCGCCGCCCGGTTGAGTCCTCCGGGCAGACTGCATCCTGCAGCGTCGCAGATGCGAGCTGCTGTGCCTGTGAGCTTGTACGGCCACTTTTTCCACGCGCAACACGTGTGATGACGAAGGGTCACTCCGTGTGTAACAAACGGTTTGTTTTGTGGGCTAACGCTATACAATGGACGTTAATTAAGCGGCGGGGGAAAGTGTTATAGGAGGACGATATGGACCAGAACGTCATATTTTATTCGCATTTATTGTCTTTGATTGATTGATTGAAGACTTTATTAGAAGTTTGCATAGGTAAAGGTACAGTTTCATGATGGTACAGTTCACTGGTACAAGGTCTACTAAAAGGAGATCCATGAAAAGACTAAGCTTATTTCCACAGGAAACCATTTAAGTATCTCATATAACATTGAATGACAGACGAATAGAACACAGTACTATGCAGCAGATATATAAAGAAAAGAAAAATGAGAGAACAAAAAAAAAGAGTCTAAACAGTAAGTAAGTAAGTATATACAAAGAAGGGGCAGGGGAGGGTAGGGTTGGGCTAGGTTAGTTTTTTTTTACCAGTTGCGAACGGCTGCTGCCTGTAAGTGGTTTTTCAGGGCAATTCTGACCCGTTTCCATTCACTTACGCGCATTTAGTTTATTCGATTAAGCCTCAAAATCCTCCTCCTCCAAGCGGATAATTCTTTTTGCGGATAATGAAAGTTTATTCGCATTTTGAAGTGTTTCCATAAAAAGATTTAGCAAATAAGCCGTTAATGCGCAAAAAGTAGCTTTATGGAAACGCCACTATTGATAACTTATATACAGTGTACCACAGATATATCTCTGCGGTTCCTTCCAACCCATACAGTTTCAACTTCGGTATCAAATGATTGGCTCGTGTTAAAGTTCCCCCAAGTAAAGACTGAACAGGGAAAAACAGCCTTTTGGTGTCGTCAGACACTTGGAATGACCTACAGCTCTCATAACATACTGTCAATTTTAATCTTTTATAGCAGACCAACAACCCACACATGTCTGCAACTGTTTTTAACTTGAAATTGTATTGGGATTGTGATGCATTCATGACGGTACAGTTCACTGGTACAAGGTCTACTAAAAGGAGATCCATGAAAAGACTAAGCTTATTTCCACAGGAAACCATTTAAGTATCTCATATAACATTGAATGACAGACGAATAGAACACAGTACTATGCAGTAGATATATAAAGAAAAGAAAAATGAGAGAACAAAAAAAAAGAGTCTAAACAGTAAGTATATACAAAGAAGGGGCAGGGGAGGGTAGGGTTGGGCTAGGTTAGTTTTTTTTACCAGTTGCGAACGGCTGCTGCCTGTAAGTGGTTTTTCAGGGCAATTCTGACCCGTTTCCATTCACTTAAGCGCATTTAGTTTATTCGATTAAGCCTCAAAATCCTCCTCCTCCAAGCGGATAATTCTTTTTGCGGATAATGAAAGTTTATTTGCATTTTGAAGTGTTTCCATAAAAAGATTTAGCGAATAAGCCGTTAATGCGCAAAAAGTAGCTTTATGGAAACGCCACTATTGATAACTTATATACAGTGTACCACAGATATATCTCTGCGGTTCCTTCCAACCCATACAGTTTCAACTTCGGTATCAAATGATTGGCTCGTGTTAAAGGTCCCCCAAGTAAAGACTGAACAGGGAAAAACTGCCTTTTGGTGTCGTCAGACACTTGGAATGACCTACAGCTCTCATAACATACTGTCAATTTTAATCTTTTATAGCAGACCAACAACCCACACATGTCTGCAACTGTTTTTAACTTGAAATTGTATTGGGATTTTGATGCATCATTCTCGACGACGCTGCAACTGAGGGCAACCTCAATGTTCTTTCAAGAATAAATAAAGGTTTGAATTGAACTTGGGACTATACCAGGGGGCAGGGGCTGGTATCCCTTTCAGGCAATTTCAGTCCCCTTGGCCCACGGAGAATCCCCCAATCGAAACCAGATGATGTTTTTCCATGTCACAAAGTGTCGGTTCAATCCATAAATTACGCAGGTCAGGTTCACCACAGTGCACCCTCTCCCCACATCAAATCCCAATTATCACCCATAATTCAATGCAATGGAAATGCCTCTTGTCTCGTTATTTCATATTTACACTGTTGCACAGTGGCAAGTTGGCAAAAGTTGACAAATGTGAGAATGTCTTAGCAAGTGGACTTTGTGAACTGAGCTGTGTTATCTACTATACCTCCTTTTTGTTTTGTCTGTTAATGTTACAAAAAGTGGTGTATACAGTACGTAGTCTCACCTGTGACACATTGTGAGCTTGTAGATCTGTTATTTATGTACATTTCTGAATTTATTTTTGCCTATAATGCTATGCCCAAAATAGGGACACCAGGGTGAAAATTATTAATAAGCTCTGCTCTGGTTTAAAAAAAAGCGTGAATAAATTTTTCTTACCAATACCCATCCCTATTTGGTGGTCCCGTTTTCACTTTTAACTAAATCGGTGGTTGTTGCAATTACCTGTACCACAATACTTCACTATCTGTTGTGCTATGACGAAATAAACCCATAAAATGTAACAAGGAACCTAGATTCTGTAATGCAATTCCAATAGAGAAAGCTTTGTTGTACACCCGGAGAAGCAATGGCGGATTCGGCCAAGCCCCGAAATACCTGTATGACATGTGTGTCTCAAAGAATACATACAAACAGACAAAGCCAGATGTATGAGCAAAAACTCAAAAAACGGTAAACCTTGTGTATCCACATGCAATCGGGTCGGCTTGTTTCATGAAACATGAGAGCATTTGGATGAAACGGTCTATATTTTCTAATGAGCCTTCAGGGTGGACACCAGGTATTAATCTCCCTCCATCCCTCAGGCATGTTCTGGTTTTATGGAAGGGTCGATTATCTTTCTGATCCTTTAAAACAGCTGACACGGTGTGTCCTCGTGGTGTCCTCTGCCGCTCGCTGCACTGCTGTGCTCAAACAAAGCCATGTTGTCACTGATCTGGGTCTAAACCTGCTCCAGTGGAACACTTGAACATCTGAAATAGGAGTACAAATACAATGACTGAAGTCCAGTGTGTTAACCTGAGGCCCATTCCAAACATGCCTTCTACGTCCAGTTTTCTGAAAAAAAGTTTTTCTCAAACTTTTTCACGTTAATGTATTTGGCCACGGACCCCCATTTAAAAATATTTTGTTCCAGTGACCATGTTTGCTTAAATATTTGCACATATTTTCTAAAATAGCAGATCTACAAGCTTGTCGATCTGCTATTTTTGAATATCCAAAGTATAAGATAATGATTAAAGGGTTAGGGTTAAATGACACAGACGCTTTCCTGGTTTTAATTAAGTTAAGGTTGCCTGCTGTCATACGGTCGTGTATACAGGTACTCCTGTTCTGGAAGAAGAAAGAGGTCCCCAAAACAGTTAAGCTTTGGCTTGATGAGATGAAACGCTACACTTAAGAAATAATTAGATTTATACTCCAAAGATAAACTTGTGGAATTTGAGGGGATTTGGAAGCCCTTACTCTCCTTTCTGAAAGAGAGAAGGGAGCTAAATCCCAGCAAGAGCCGTTGGCCGCCGCGTCCACGTCCATGGACGCGGCCGTGGACGCGTCCATGGACGCGGCCGCGAAAAAAACGTCCGTGGACGCGAGGCCGCGTCCACGGACGCAAACGGCCGGCCGTCCCGGCCGTGGACGCGGCCGTGGACGCAGACGGCCGGGGACGCGGCCGTGGACGCGGCCGTGGACGAGGCCGCGGCCGTGGACGCAAACGGCCGGCCGTGGACGCAAACGGCCGGCCGTGGACGGGTCCATGGACGAGGCCGCGAAAAAAAGGCAGCGAAAAAGAAAAAAAAAGGTGGCTATTGTATGTATTTTTTGATGGAGATTTCAAATATGACCTTCTTTTTTGCATAGGACAACTCTAACCTGCATCAATTGGTATTTTATAATTGCCAATTGTACCCCATCCATCTAAAAAACAAATTGGATGTCTATTGTATGTATTTTTTGATGGAGAATTCAAATATTAATTTCTTTTTGGGATAGGACAACTCTAACCTGCATCAATTGGTATTTTATAATTGCCAATTGTACCCTATCCATCTCAAAAACAAATTGGATGTCTATTGTATGTATTTTTTGATGGGGAATTCAAATGTTACCTTCTTTTTTAGATATGACAACTCTAACCTAAATCAATTGGTGCATCAACCTACTTACTATCTATCTATCTATCTGTCTGTCTGTCTGTCTGTCTGTCTGTCTGTCTGTCTGTCTGTCTGTCTATCTATCTATCTATCTATCTATCTATCTATCTATCTATCTATCTATCTATCTATCTATCTATCTATCTATCTATCTATCTATCTATCTATCTATCTATCTATCTATCTATCTATCTATCTATCTATCTATCTATCTATCTATCTATACTTCACCTTTAGTCCAGAAGAGAGTTCAGCCTCAGGAACTTGCACACATGGAACTGTGTCATGACTGTGTCATGGAGCTAAAACAGAGCTATGTTAAATACTCACAATGACTCTGATGGACCAATCAGGGTGGTGGTGGGGGGAGGGATCAACAATAGACAGAAACTGGATAATGCTTTGTTAACTGTCCCACCTAAGTCCCTGCTAGTCTGAACAAACATCACCTTCCCTCTCATAACACTACTACTACTACATTTATATAAAGCTGCTCTTGCATTTGAATTCAAGTCTGACACAAGTTAAGGTTAACTTAGGTAGTATTTCATTTCGCTGGCTTTTAGGGTCTGTGTGAGTGTGTAGGCTCACAAATTATTATAATTGTCATTAAGTGACTCTGAGATCTATCCATCCATCCATCCATCCATCCATCTATTTATTTATACTTACTGTTTACATTTTCTATAAATATTTATTTCTATATAAAACTCAGTTGTGTGGAGTTATTGTGTGCCCTTTCTTGTTGCTAAAGAGTCCATTTGTTCACTAGACATTAAGTCAAGGTTACTATTTTGAGTTGAAGCTAAGTGTTTTATTGCTTTGTGGTTTAACATGATTTAAAAGGCAAATTCATTGTTATGGTTACTTTAGAAGACTGCTTTTGCATTCATGAGTTAAGAGAGCCAAGCTAATTCAAAGAGTTAGGTTAAAGGAACACAAAACATGACCTAACTCACAGCTGCCATTGGACAGACAGTTACAACATACTCTTATCTTTCACAGAACAGACAATTATCATTTATTTGATCTATTTGAGACTATGTAGCTGCTCTAGGGGAAATAGAGCATTATATCAGCCTATTCAATTGATAATGACCAATGGGTGCCAGTTTCTAAGTAGTTAAAGCATATTAACATAACAATATATGTGGCCTAGACATGGATATTGCCCAATCAACTCGTAATCTACAGAAATGTCCACCACATCACACAGTATAAAACCTAGTAGGCTTAGTGGATTACCTATGTTAAATCATGTCAGGTTAGTTTGGTTCAAGGTTCAAGTATAATAATTTATGAGCCAAAAATGTGCACAAATGTACAATCACATCTAGGCTAGAATGATAACATAAAGTCCTGACTACTCCTTGTTATTGTGGTCCTAAATACTACAATGATTAGTTTGGATGCATTGCTTCTATCATGTCCAATTAAAAATAAATACATTACATATACAGAAATCTGCCTTCTCCTGTATTGTATTAGTGACATTCATTATAAATAGTAAAATAACAGGACAGAGCAAAAAAGGCCTCTGCAAAAAAGGCCTCTGCAACTAACCTAACCTAACACACACTATGTGTTAATGTTGATCAATATAATAATGTAAAAATACAAAGTTAAGTAGACCTAAGTAAGAAATAGTAAATACATTGTAATAATACATTGAAGGGGAAATGTAGGAAAACAAATGCAACTCAGCATTGAATTTATGGCAAACATTTTGCTACTCAACCCTTTCCAAATAATATACAATTAAGAAGTGGGATGTTCCACTTAGTAAGAGAAAGAATTAATGACATATATTTTTTTTTAAAGCTAGAAGACTCACCTATTATAGTAACCATGTGAATTGCTAATAATGTTATGGGTCAGATGTGTAAAGATCTATCACATTGTATTGTTCTTTTCAGACTCAACAATAATAATGATGATGTTACTTAAATGCTGATCAATGTGTGAATCTGGCTCTTATCAGGTGTGTGTTTTCTCTCCCTGTCCTGTGCTGTCCTCAGTTAAACCAAGACAGTACTGTTGTGACCAATGTGGAAAAAGCCTTCAGCTCAATTTATTATCTCAAAGTAGACCAGAGAATTCATACCGGAGTGAAGCCATTCAGCTGTGAACAATGTGGGAAGTATTTTGCTCGTCTGGACAATTAAAAGATCATAAGCGTTCACATACTGGAGAGAAACCTTATTGTTGTGACCAGTGTGGGAAAAGATTTGTTCAAAAGGGGATTTTAAAAGAACACCAGAGAATTCACACTAGAGAGAAGCCCTATTGCTGTGACCAGTGTGGGAAAAGCTTTACTCGATTGTCTTATCTCAAAATACATGAACGAATTCACACAGGAGAGAAACCGTACAGCTGTGTCCAATGTGGGGAAAAGTTCAGTTTAACGGCTGCTCTGAAAGTACACCAGAGATTTCACACCGAAGAAAAGCCTTACTGCTGTGAACACTGTGGCAAACGTTTCACTGTAAAATCTAGCCTCGTACAACACAAGAAGATTCACACTTGAGAGAGACCTTACTGCTGTCACCAATGTGGGAAAAGGTTCACTCTGAAGACGGCTCTGAAAAGACACCTGAAAATCCACACTGGTGAGAAGCCATATACTGCTGTGTCCAGTGTGAGAAAAGGTTCAGTGATATTCATCATCTCAAAGCACACCAGAAAAATCACACTGGAAAGAAACCTTATTGCTGTGACCAGTGTGGAAAGAGCTTTCCTAGACTGGAACATATCAAAATACACCAACAAATTCACACCGGAGAGAAACCTTATATCTGTAACCAATGTGGGGAAAACTCTGTCAGGTACATGTCTACCGTTAGAGGCCACTGGCATGAGTGCCTTTTTAGCTCTGTTGGGGCTTGGTGAATGTACTCTGTTGTTGTTTTTTTAATTATTATCTTTGTAATGTATGGTCTTCTTGCCCTGTGGGCCTTGAGCCTGTAATAAAGTATTGCTGTGCAGTGTGAGTGTCTGATTGCATGTGATCAGATAAAGACACAACAGAGGCCTTTTTTGCTCTGTCCTGTTATTTTACTATTTATAATGAATGTCACTAATACAATACAGGAGAAGGCAGATTTCTGTATGTATGTAATGTATTTATTTTTAATTGGACATGATAGAAGCAATGCATCCAAACTAATCATTGTAGTATTTAGGACCACAATAACAAGGAGTAGTCAGGACTTTATGTTATCATTCTAGCCTAGATGTGATTGTACATTTGTGCTGTTTACATTTTTGTCTCATAAATTATTATACTTGAATCTTGAACCAAACTAACCTGACATGATTTAACATAGGTAATCCACTAAGCCTACTAGGTTTTATACTGTGTGATGTGGTGGACATTTCTGTAGATTACGAGTTGATTGGGCAATGTCCATGTCTAGGCCACATATATTGTTATGTTAATATGCTTTAACTACTTAGAAACTGGCACCCATTGGTCATTATCAATTGAATAGGCTGATATAATGCTCTATTTCCCCTAGAGCAGCTACATAGTCTCAAATAGATCAAATAAATGATAATTGTCTGTTCTGTGAAAGATAAGAGTATGTTGTAACTGTCTGTCCAATGGCAGCTGTGAGTTAGGTCATGTTTTGTGTTCCTTTAACCTAACTCTTTGAATTAGCTTGGCTCTCTTAACTCATGAATGCAAAAGCAGTCTTCTAAAGTAACCATAACAATGAATTTGCCTTTTAAATCATGTTAAACCACAAAGCAATAAAACACTTAGCTTCAACTCAAAATAGTAACCTTGACTTAATGTCTAGTGAACAAATGGACTCTTTAGCAACAAGAAAAGGCACACAATAACTCCACACAACTGAGTTTTATATAGAAATAAATATTTATAGAAAATGTAAACAGTAAGTATAAATAAATGGATGGATGGATGGATGGATGGATGGATGGATGGATGGATAGATCTCAGAGTCACTTAATGACAATTATAATAATTTGTGAGCCTACACACTCACACAGACCCTAAAAGCCAGCAAAATGAAATACTACCTAAGTTAACCTTAACTTGTGTCAGACTTGAATTCAAATGCAAGAGCAGCTTTATATAAATGTAGTAGTAGTAGTGTTATGAGAGGGAAGGTGATGTTTGTTCAGACTAGCAGGGACTTAGGTGGGACAGTTAACAAAGCATTATCCAGTTTCTGTCTATTGTTGATCCCTCCCCCCACCACCACCCTGATTGGTCCATCAGAGTCATTGTGAGTATTTAACATGGCTCTGTTTTAGCTCCATGACACAGTCATGACACAGTTCCATGTGTGCAAGTTCCTGAGGCTGAACTCTCTTCTGGACTAAAGGTGAAGTATAAATAAATAGATGGATAGATAGATGGATAGATAGATAGATAGATAGATAGATAGATAGATAGATAGATAGATAGATAGATAGATAGTAAGTAGGTTGATGCACCAATTGATGCAGGTCAGAGTTGTCATATCTAAAAAAGAAGGTAACATTTGAATTCCCCATCAAAAAATACATACAATAGACATCCAATTTGTTTTTGAGATGGATAGGGTACAATTGGCAATTATAAAATACCAATTGATGCAGGTTAGAGTTGTCCTATCCCAAAAAGAAGGTAATATTTGAATTCTCTTTTTCGCTGCCTTTTTTTCGCGACCTCGTCCATGGACCCGTCCACGGCCGGCCGTTTGCGTCCACGGCCGGCCGTTTGCGTCCACGGCCGCGGCCTCGTCCACGGCCGCGTCCACGGCCGCGTCCCCGGCCGTCTGCGTCCACGGCCGCGTCCACGGTCGCGTCCACGGCCGGGACGGCCGGCCGTTTGCGTCCGTGGACGCGGCCTCGCGTCCACGGACGTTTTTTTCGCGGCCGCGTCCATGGACGCGTCCACGGTCGCGTCCATGGACGTGGACGCGGCGGCCAGCGGCTGTCTCTCCTAAATCCTGTGGATGTGTGATGTTAGGCTATAGGTATGGGTGGCTTGGGGGGGTTAGGTACTTGGGTTTGATTGTAGTTTGGAAACATAAGGCAGCCTTTGTTTGTGAAGCATTTTACAGTAATTCACCATATACAGTACATGTTTGTCTTTGTTTGTATTTAATTTAAATGTTCCTGTTTTATTTGGTGTGTATGTTTCTATTTGGTTTGGGGGGAATAGGTAAAATAGGGAAGCATTCTTCTTATACAGTAGCAATCCAGTCCTACGGTATATGATCCTGTGCCTGACAATAAAGATATTTGAAACAAACTAATTATGTATACCATTTAGACCTGGAAAGCATCTGTGGCATTTTAGATCTTAGCTATATACAGGTATATTTTGTGGCTGGCAGGCAGAAACCTTTTATCAACATTTTCCAATGTTCTTGTAACTTAACTTGTAACTTGGTCACACTACAGCGTCACACAAATGTACCTAAAGTAGCAGATCTACAAGCTCGAAATGCAGCTTGAAATTGAGCTTGTAGATCTGCCACTTTTGCTACTTTTGAATTTGAATCCGGAAAAGTACGTTTTGGACTTAATGAGGAGGTGTCCACCCGACAGAGAAGATTTGTAGAATCGGCCTCGGGTCTAAACGGGCAGTGGTGGAGAAAGTACTCAAATGTTTTACTTAAGTAGAAGTAAAAGTATTGGAAAGTGGAAATTCTCAAGTAAAGTACAAATATCTCAAAATTGTACTTAAGTACAGTACTTAAGTAAATGTACTTACTTTACACCACTGTAAACGGGTTTTGTCTCCGCCGACAGGACAGCCGGGCCAGATGCTGATTTTGAGTGAATGCAATATCTCAAGAGTGTCTTGAGGGAATTGTGCCTGTGACATTTATTTGGCACGTATGTCCCCTTGGACCCAAGAATTAAGTGATTAGAAGTAGGAGGGCACAGGTTAAGGTCCCTGTGTGACCTCACAATAAATCATGTTCCTTTTAAATCATGTTTCTTTAAATCACATTCCTTCAAAGTCTTCATTCACTACTAGACAGACACGGCACAGAAGTACATTTCAGCTGGTCGGCAGAGGCATAAAAACACCAGTGACGGAAGAAGCACTCGCATGTTTTACTTAAGTAAACGTATTAATATGTCAATGAAGAAATACTCTGTTACAAGAAGTCCTGTATTCAAAATGTACTTGAGTAAAAGTACAAAAGTTCTGGTATCAAAATATACTTATATGACATATATAATATACGGTATAACAAGTAACTAAGTTTTCAAATAATTGTAGTGGAGGACATTTCTACCTTTTTATTATAAAATGGCAATCTGATTGTTGATGATTGTGGTATAATAAACATATACCATGACTAAAAGGTCTAATGTCTGTACAGTTTTACATGGTGCTAAGAAAACTAACTGCAGGTCAAGGTGAAATCCACAGCACTATTTAACCCTTAAGTTCTGTTCAGATTCACTACACCTTCTTTCTGTTTGGGTCATTTTGACACGGGGGATATTTGGTTTAAAAAAAACAATACTAATATAAATTTGAACTTAACAAATCATCATGATACATTGACTTTGACTCAATACCAAACAATTCATATGATATATATGGTAAATGTTTGCATTTCTGCTTTGCTATATCACATTAAAACACTGAAAGAGCTAGGCGTTTTTACTAATTAAGCTGAAATTCATGTAAAAAAAACTACTTCATTTAATACTGGGCAATATTGCTCATGCTTATAGGAAAAAATGAAAATCAGACAATGTTTTTTTTTCTTTTCTTTTTTTCTCCCCAACATGCCCATTAATTGAATACTTGTGGTTCAAGAACAGGACATCATTCTCACATAGAGCTGAACACACATGTGAACACACATGAACGTCACGTATGAATATACACTTGAACATATACACTAGGACAGAGGTTTTCAAACACTTTGGTCTCAGGGCACCCCTGTAAACAACATTTTCATCCACAGCACCCCTGAATTACAGTGTTACTATACAGCACCTTATGTTTATGTAAAATAATGTAAAATTTCCCCTAAGATACAGTACAGTCACAAGGAAAACTTCAGATAAGTGAGGGGTGAGGGTGAGGGGTGAGGAGGGGGGGGGGGGTGAGGAGGGGGGGGGGGTGAAGGGTGTGGGGGAGGGGGGAGGGCGATAGGAGGGGGGGAGGGGGGGAGGTGACTGTGTGTCTGTGTTAGTATAAGGGTTAGGTGAGGGGGGTTGGAGGGGGGGAGGGGTGGAAGGGGTTAGGGGGTGATTGTGTATCTGTGTTTGTACATGATTCCTTGTATTTCTGTGCATCAGGGGAGGGGGGGGGTTAGGTGTGGGGAGGGGGGGGGGGTGTGGGGGAGGGGGGGGGGTTCGGAATGGGGCTTCGGAAGGAGGGTGTTAGAAGTGGGGGTGACTGTGTGTCTGTGTTTTGGCATAATACTGTGTATTTCTGTGCATCTGTGCTTCCGGGTCAAAATGACCCGAACAGCACTAAAGGTTCAAAAAATATGAGGGGGGTGTAGCATGGGTGTAGTGCAAAAATATTTTTTTTACATGTTCATCTCAGAAGAATCTTTAAGGCCAGTGAGTTTCAGGTGGAAAATCTTTTTACTTCTACCTTTTTTTTTCAAATGAAAATGTAAAACGGGTCAAAATGACCCGAACAGCACTTAACTCATCTGGTGCCGATCCCGAACTAGTTCGGCTTTATTTCAATCCAATACAATCTTTTTTTTATTCATTCACTTACCCCGAGCTGCTTGTAGAGTCGTGGGTGGTCCTGGCTCGCTAGCCGCTAGCCAGCTAGCCGTTCTACTCTGTCCGACGATATATTCCATTAAAAATGGTTTAAAATACATTTTTGAGCTCCCCAATGTTCACCCGATGTTCGGCGCCGCTTCCGATGAGTACACGAGTGTGCCGATCCCGAAGTAGTTCGGCTTTATTTAATTAAATGAATAAAATGATAAGAGGCCTTCTGAAGCCTGGCTTGATTTTTGTAGCTACTAGCCGAAAGCTAACAACGTCCCGGCTGGCCGTAATTTGCGAACGCAATCGCCAATCTCCGCCTAATCCAATGAAAGACCGCATCTTTAAAGGCTTATATCTCTTTTTTGTGTTTTAGGGAAGCGGCACGAGGTTTATTTACGGCGAAATCGCCCAAAAATGATCTTTTAGATGACAAAATGGGAATAGCCATTCTGTTAGCATCTTCATCCGGGACATTTCCATGCCGTGCATGAACGTGAGCACGTCAGGTCCTGGAAGCTGAAGTCCTGGAAGCTAAAGCGCTCGCCTATGAGAGATGCGCTGGCATTCTTTGGCCCCCCTAGAGGGCGCTGGCACTCAAAGAGTTAAGTGAACTTCTCAAAGGAGGAGTGGATAGAACAATGTCTCTGGGGAAAGGGTCCCCCTTAAAAGGACAACACACAGAGTTGCACAAAGATGAGATTGATGAACTTGGTTTGGGGGAGAAATGAGGCGATAACAACCATCAAGGGCCATAAAATGTTGTGATGACTGGTGTCATTTTGGAAGTATTACAAATAGCAACAAATGGGCCCAATCTGCTGCACAGGGTGACTGACAAACTTGAAGTGAGAGTCTTCGTGCTGGCGGTCAGGGGAGTACTGCTATGTAAAAATGATTCTTCTAATGCAATTATTAACCACTTAACATTACAGACCAAAATAATCTAAAAATGGTCAAATGAAAACAAAATAGAAACTAGTGTTGCTGTGTGGCTTGTGAGATTGGCTATTTCCCCTACTTTTGAAATGGGGCTTTTAAGTTAGAAGACAACAAGTGCTGTATAAATGGTAAATTTATATAGCACCTTATCCAAGGCGCTTTACATAGATAGTGCATAACATTCACCCATTCACACACAGATGGCAGAGGAAACCATGCAAGGCACCAACCTGCTCACCGGGTTAGGGGTTCAGAGTCTTGCTCAAGGACTCTTCGGCATGTGGACAGGAGGAGCCAGGATTTGAACCACAGACTCACAGATCATTGGCCAACCTGCTGTACCTCCTGAGCCACAGCCGCCCCCTGTATGTTGTCATATTTGCTAACAGTTGTTGTCGGGCCAGACAACGGCCCTCTGCTTTGATATATACAAATACACTGCTGTGAGTTATTGTTTAATTATAATGGCTCCAAGGGAAGCATCTTTATTGGAGGGGCCATCATGGAAGGACCCTGCTGTTAAATGAGTGTTTGCTCTGTTAAATGATTTCATATCGCTTAGCTTGGTCTCAGTGTGTCGCCAGCAGCCCACGAACGGTTGAGTGGCTTTTATTCATTCTATCCCATTGATGCCAAATGGCTATTTCACTCCCTTTCTCTCTCTCTCTCTATCTCTCTATCTCTCTCTCTCTCTCTCTCTCTCTCTCTCTCTCTCTCCTCTCTCTCTTTTCTTTATTTCCAACTTGATTTGGTTGGACGAGACTCTGTTTCAGCCCTCCTGTTGAGGGGTTTAATAGCATGTGAAGCCCCCAGGAGTCAGGTCACTGATGAGTGATGTTAGAGTGTGCAGTGGAGCACTCAGCTCTGCCTAGAAGCATTTACGCAATATCTTTCTCTCTCTCTCTCTCTTCTCTAACTTGTTTTTATGTCTCTGCCGGGCGACAGCCGTATTCCCTCCAGGAATGAATGGATGGAATTAATATCTTGGACAAACCTCCATTTGGACTCTAGGATGAACTGATAATAATTTGGTGGTCAAAAGGTGAAGTGCCGTGACCTTCACTACATAATACTATACTAGTGCAGGGCTTATTAGAGCACTTTGAGACAAACCGTTAGTGCTGATCTGCTCTGCACGATGAGGATCTTCATTCATATATGGGTATATCTGTGTCAGGCATGGCCATGTATGGGGTTTGCATCAGGCATGGCCATATTTGGGCACAACCTGGGCACGCTGACAAACCTTCAACTTCTTAGATCATCTGAGTCTGGAATGTAATCTGCAACCGAGATGCTGTATTTCTAGTTTGTCTCTTTTTTACTCTATCGTGGAACCATAGTAAAAAATATATATTGTTGATGTTAATTCATCAATTTGTACAAATGAAAGTTTAATTTCACAGTGTAAAGCACACATTCCCCCTCTCTCTCTCTCTCTCTCTCTCTCTCTCTCTCTCTCTCTCTCTCTCTCTCTCTCTCTCTCTCAGTCCCTGCAGGTTCTCTCTATCTGCCCTTTATCGTTTCCTATCTTCCTCTTCATGGCGGTGTGGCTGTAATAAGTCTCATCATAGCTCATAGGGGGGGGGGGTGTTGCCTGGGAACACAGAAGGACTGGTATCCACTGCATGCCAAGCCTCCTGCTTTCAACCTGTTGCTGATGCTACTGCGGGAGCTCTATTATTCCTAACTTAACCATGACCTTCAGGCAGATTCTACAAATGCCTTCTAACGGTTTTCTGAAAAATGTTGCTATATCCATGGTGCTCAAACGCCACCCAGAACAAAGATTTGTGTGAAATTGTTAGCTTTAAAATAGATATTCAAAGATTTGCACACGCTCATGAGCTTGTAGATCTGCTACTGTTGAATAGCCAAAGTATAAAATAGTGGTTAAAGTGATTAAAAACTGAAGTGGCGGCCCGGACTGCTGGCCTAGCGGTCTGGGCACCTATAGGCTCCAAAGTCGCCTAGGGTTCGAGTCCAGATTCCAACGCCCTTTGCTGCATGTTACTCCCCATTTCCTGTAAAACTTAAATCCAACTATCAATCACAGATGCTTTCACAGCTTTCACAGCTTTTATGAGTTAAAGTATGGCGGAATGGTGAGGTTGATCAGATATATACTAGGCTATACTGTACCGGTTGAATCTGATGCAAAAACTACATTGAATATCATCCTTTCTCTCTCTTGCTTTTACCATCCCTCTCTTTCTATGTAACAAGATGGAAATGTATCAATATAACCGGGTATCTAAATTGAGAATTTCAGAGTATGGATCTCAAAATGGAGTCCAGGGGCCCCTCATCGTTCCTTGAGGGGGTAGCAAGCTTTGAGAGTTATGGGGGTCCTTGAAATTAAACAGTTTGACAGCCACTGGTATGGTGCATGTATTATTGACTGAACAGTGAAGTTAATGGTATGCTTATGTTTTCTTGCCTTGAGTGCCATCTAGTGGCTGTTGTACATAACCAATATTGCTTTCTCCTTACCCAGTCATTATACTGTAGGACTTTGCGTTCTTATTGCATAATGCTTATTGCGTTTTTCATAATTGGGAATGAAAAGAAAAAAAAACTGTGTTGGTAATTAGATAAAGGAACACCATAGACTTTGTACAAATAGTTTAGAGGAAAACAAACCAGTTTAAATCTCCAATCTGTTCACTGTGCGTGCACTTTGGCATGCGTGCGCGTATCTCTGGTGAGACACTTCATTAAACAACACCAAAGGCAGGTCAGACTTTGGCATAGAGTGGATGTAAGTTATTTCTAAATCTTTCTGGTAGATCTCACCAACAAAAATCAATAATGTTCAAATGGGAAAAATCTCTTCATGGTATCAAAGTGGTGAAAGGGAGAGATGGTTCTACGGGCCTCGTGTTGTGGATAATTGGAAGGCGAGGAGGCTTGTAGACTTGTTGAAACAAGATGTTCCCTGGAGCCATTTATTCATATCTGAGAGCTACTACACCAGTGCCAATGACTTGAAATCAATTTTCTGGTAAAATTGCACTGAGGACAAATGATTTCTCACTTGCAGCTCTGGCTTTGAGATGGGGCATGCCGTTCCCGTGGACGCCACTAGAGGTCATTGTGACCCCGAGGTGGAGAAAGTGAATAAATGGAGCTGTCATGCGTTGTGCACATGGAGGGTTTGCAGCAAGCAGCCAGGGGCGTCACAAGGGGGGGAAAAGTGGGACTGAGTTACCAGGGCCCAAGGTGGAGGGGCCATAATTATTTTATACTTTAGCTATTGAAAAATAGCAGAGGTACAAGCTCACAGCTGCAAGCTTGTAGAACTGCTATTTTTTTAAAGTCGTGAAAATGGGTGCACATTTTTGAATGTATGAAAAAGTTTGAGCACCACTGACGTAGAAACATAGGTTTTTCAAAAAACCTAGAAAGATTTGAAATATTCAAAGACTTGCACAAATGTTCACGATTTCTTAAAAAATAGCAGATCTACAAGCTCGCAGCGCGGCACTCGTGCCGCGCTGTGAGCTTGTACATCTGCTATTTTCTCCCTCCCCCTATGAAGAACACTCATGGGGGGCCCGCGGTGAATCCTTGTACCCAGAGCCCAGAATTTGGTGCGACACCCCTGGTTGTGCACATGCACGAAGGGTTTGCAGCAAGCGGCGCCGTGCTCTTATATTTCCAGGATGACAGCGTTTACTGTGTCAGAGCTTGGCTGGCTGTTGGATGGTCTTCCATGGGACCACTCTCTCTGGCACTCTTTACTTGGCACTCTACTTCACTTTAATTAAATCCCAATCCGTCTGCTTCATTGACACAAATGTTACATAGACCAAATTCCCAAAGCATCTCTTTCCCTTTCTCCTCGTGTTCTCTCTCTCTCTCTCTCTCTCTCTCTCTCTCTCTCTCTCTCTCTCTCTCTCTCTGTGTGTCTCTCTCTCTCTGACTCTCTTTCTCTCCCTCCAGTTCTTAATCTGTCCCCATCGATGCATTTCAACAGGGGGGTGGTTCAGCCTGTTTACGTGATTTGCATAAGCTGGATCCAGAAACCTGTGCTTACCCTGTGCTCTCAGTCAGTCAGTGGGGTGGGGGGGGGGGGGGGGGGGGGGGCGTTCAAAAGGAATAGCTAATGACTGCAGTGGCCTCATTGACGCATGTCACTATTTCAGTCCTCAACGACGAGCGCCCTCATACAAGACCAAGTAAGAACCTATGATCTCCGCTGATGGATCAGCATTATGGCATCAGCACAGCCAGTCGGCGGCTCTTAGGCCCCCTGCCGCCACCGTCTCCTTATTGATCCAACGCTTGGCCCGGGTTTCGGGTCGTCCCTCTTTGTGATGCCCACACTGAGCCCCAGATTTCAGGAAGGGGAGATCAGGTTGTGGGACGGAGAGATAGAGAATAAGGTCTAAGGGGTGGGGAGGGCATTAACTGGACTGAACAGTGAGCGCCGGGGGCAGGCAGGGCACCGGCCCGGGCCCCGCGGAGGAGGCTCGCGGCTGGCTTGCACATGACTCGCTGTTATGCTCGGAGGGGCGCGAGGGAGTAATAGAATCTCAACGTGATGTGCTGGGACGCTTTGGGGGGGTAAATATAGCTGCAGCAGCTACAGGCGGTGCTGGAGGACGGGTCGGGTCGGAAGGGAGGGAGGAGGATGTGCAGGGCTTTTTGAGGGCCCCCCTGTGCCCGCCTACCCCCCCTCTGGTCCTCTCTCTACCCTTCTAGAGAGAGTCACAGAGGGCACTGCTGCCATCACAATATGAATCACCTTCCCTCGTCCCCATACCTTGCTGGGTTTACTGGCCAAATGGCGTAGCGGATCACGTTGCACTGCGGTTGAGGGAGGGAGGTGGGGAGGGGGGGAGATAAGTCAGACACACTTTATTTCCATGGCCTGGTAGGGTAGCATCTGTTGGCTCGCAGAGTTATTGAGTTTCAGGGGCAATATAGCGTGTCTTGAACAAGATGTTCTGCATTGGAATGGTTGTTGTTTTTGTGATGCATGTACAGATGTGTCTCCCGTGTTGGTCTTTTACCTCCCACACATGATAGAATAAAGCTGTTTATGCTGTCAGACATGCGGAAAGAAAGAAGCTTGTGGCTTTTCCTCAATCACAGAGGTTTTGATGCTGAATGATTGTAAGAAATCTGCACTTTTCGGTTTCGCACAAGTTTGGTTTCGGATTGGCCTTCACCCTTCCTTCACCTTGCCAGTGCATCGTTAAGCTACACTGTCGCAATCACAGATCAAACGGGGATCATATGGTGTTGTGGAATGATTGGGGCCCACCAATTCCAATGCCACGCAAAGTCTGTGATCGTTGCATGCTCTGGTATGATTACTGTTCCCTTTTTATAGAGGCATTAGTTATAGGTTTAGGTTGAGTGGTGATTGTCATTCATCAAGCTGTCAGCGAAGCGGGCCTCGTGCATTCTCTAATGGCACGGGTGGCACCACAAGCCATTTGCTTCTGTGATGCCATGGGCATAGAAAACAAGAAGAAATCTATAGCCACAAGCAGCAATTAACTGCATGAACCCTAGCGTCCCTATTCTGGGGCTGAACATCTAGCGAAAATAGCAGATATACTAGATCAGCTATTCTCGGCAAAGACATTTGGTCTTGAGGGGAAAAGGGAGCGGGCCGAGTATAGAGCCTTGAGGGACTCCAGTCAGTCAACTAAATATATTATACTGTTTACTATAGGGTTTAAATAAGTTCAGGGGCAGAAGAAGATGACTATGAGAAGGGTAAGGCCAACGGTATCATTAAGGATAACCACTGCGGAACCCAAGGCCATAGGGAGCAGTACCAGCAGACTCTGGAAGAGCTTTTATCTAGTGGCAATTAGACTGCTCAATGAGAGCTAAGCATGTGGCTACCGCATATTTGATGCACAGACGGACCTGATCTATGTTTTTAATTGGACTCTCCTTTAGAGATACATTTATGACTCTTAATTATTAAGCACCACTTTTTTTCTGAATGCACTTCTATCCTCGATCTATCTTCTAAACTGCATTGATGGGCCTACACATTGAAGAGTTTCACCCATTACTTGTAATTTGACTTTCAGAAGAAGAAGCAAACAATGATGATGATGATAATGAAGGAGAATCAGATAAAGCAATATGCTCTAAGCTCAGGTAGACTCAGGCAATAGTGTGTTCTACCCTGATAGGCTATATATGTAGTATGACATTCAGATTATAATGAAAAAAGCACATGCCCCTCCAGAGACCTTCCGAGGAGCGTATCTGATATGCAGCAGGCAGCAAGAAAGTGGACTTCATTAGACCTTTTCGTGATAATATGGTCATCTGATGTGAATGCTTAGGTGCCCTCAACACTAGGCGCGGTTGCCGTCTGGGCTGCAGCTAGGATCAGCGGTGGCCGCACCGCGGTGAGACACAAACGCACTCGTTCAGTGAGTAAACGCCGCGCGGTATTTCACAAAGATGAACACAATCCATCTCTCACCGGCCGCGTATGCATGCACAAACAGGCACGCTCGCGGTGGATTTCACAGGACCGCGCCCGCTCGCCTAGCCGCCCCAAAACTTTGCTGCGCTGTCTTTCTTGAGGTGACAATGGCCGCTGGCCATGGTAGTTTCGAAGCAATTCACACAGTAACTTAACAATAGATCTGGCACACTTCATATCATTGCATGCACATTATAAAACTCAAGGTAACATCCGTCTAGAATTCAGTCTACTACTGACTCTTGCAATTGAATATGGGACCACTCAGGCAATCAAGCTTTGAAGTTGAAAAGCTATGGAGGTCTAGTCTTTTGTCGGTTTCCAACACCTGTCTTCAGTCCTGTAGTGTGTGTGTGTGTGTGTGTGTGTGTGTGTGTGTGTGTGTGTGTGTGTGTGTGTGTGTGTGTGTGTGTGTGTGTGTGTGTGTGTGTGTGTGTGTGTGTGTGTGTGTGTGTGTGTGTGTGTGTGTGTGTGTGTGTGTGTGTGTGTGTGTGTACGCGCACACTTACACTTCACTTTCATTTACAGTTACAAGTCTCCATCTGGCTATAGTCGGTGTGATTGTTGGAATAGTGGGTGAGATTTCCAACCTACTTATATCTGCCAAGTTTTCGGACCAGTAGCTGTTACAGTATCTGAGAGACAGATATTTTTAGGACAGAAGACTAATCCTAACAGATACAATAGGGATCCAGCAGCCTCGCTGCTTGGACTCCTAATTAAAGCAATGTCGTTTGATTGTTCATTTGGAGCCGTGCTTATAGCAGGCTGGACCAGGTGTGCAGCGCTAATATAAAAACCTGCCATCGCTCCTGTTCATTATCAAAAGCATTCAAGCATAGTTATACAACCTTATTTCAAATTGGCTTTGTTAAGCCGCAGATGTCCTCCGGTTGAGGCGGCGTTTCACGGTGTGCGTTTTTTCCTCATCTATATAAAGACTGCAGAGTAAATAAATAACACGTCTATAAAGTGCAGCTCTTTCAAGGGCTCAGCGTTTCATGAAATGTACCTCGCTGACGCAGTAATGCAAAAAAAAAAGACTTGTAATTATCTCAGAGGAGTTTTTCGTGGTTTGTTCTACTCTGTGATCGTTGGTGTGCCGCTCTCACTATTAGCCTATTCATTAGATCATTGATAAAGTGTTAACTAAATAAATGTATTATACTGAGCATGAATTATGTAGTGTATTTGCAGGCCTGGATACTATTTTGAGTCATTATTGGCAATCATTCTCCAAAATTCCAAAAAGAACAAGCTCTACAAGCTCACAATATGTTACAAGGCCTCACGCTGTAACTTGTAGATTGGCGTTTCTGTGCAGTGCGACACCGTCTTGGGAGGAACTTGGTTAAGTGGTTGATGTGAATTAATTTCCTGACATTCTTGCAGTTAAATCATCACGCATTAAACATTTATACGAATAATGAAATATAATAGAGGGCATGCACGTGACATCATCATTCCCGAAAGTTATGTGGGAACGCCTACTGAGTGGCAAAAAACTACTTTCTGGCCTTGACAGCCCATTTATCCAAACAGAAAAGTCCTATTTGATTGCATTAAACAACGTTATACTCACTTTGCCACTTGATTTGCCATTCACTTTATGCATGTGCATACCCTCTATTGTACTTATTTGTTTCAGAAAGGATTGTCAGTGGACAGAGTATGTAACTGAAATATCTTACTTTTATGTCGGCCGCCGATAAGTGGAGATTGCCTTCATTCATTGATGTTTTTTTCATCCATATGTGGTGCTTTCCCTTCCTAACAGTTGGTAGATTGCGGTGCTTGTTCTCTAGTAATTGTGGATTTATGGTAAAGCTGTGTACATTATGACAGATGAGTACAGCAAAGCTGAATACCAACCAATGCCATCTGTGCAGTGCGATAAAAGAGATGCAACAAAAATATGTTCCGGGTGCTTGATGATGCGTGTGTTGTTGTTTTTTTCTCTCCCTGAGATGATTAGCGTGGCTTATACAAAATTAGTTCTTGTTGAGTCGTTCACTGCTGAGAAAATTGGTGCCTTCGTTTGAGTTGCCGTCTCAGGGGGTTCGTGTAACTCTGACAATACTGTTTTCTTCTTCGCAGCGTCACGGTGCACTGCGCCACGCCGTAGGGAGGGAAGTTTCTTTCACAGTAGGGAGGAAGTTTCTTTCACAGTAGGGAGGAAGTTTCTTTCACAGTACCCGATCTCAACATTTGAATACATTGGTTTTCCAAGAGTGGGCCAATTGCTGATTGATCTGCTAATATCTGTTGACAGATCTTTAATTGGAGCCCCAGTAATAGAACCTTTTTTGTTTGTTTTTTTATGAACAGAATGCATTTTTAATAGTGCCTTGAAATGTGTTTCCACAGAACAGTTTTTCCGCCACAGAATCAGATCTTTTGAGTTAACGATCAAAGGAATTTTTAAACATTTCATTATATTTATATGCCTCCGTGATAATCCAACTGAATCTTGGGTAGCACTGGCATCCCCTTCAGAATACAAATATCTACTCCAATGGCACAGAGAGGTTATTGTAGTCATTATGTTGTTTAGTTAGATGCTACAGTAGATACCGGTATGTTGACATTTGTTTAGTTCCAGTAGATAATCCAGCAGTGTTTTTTATTCATTTATTGATTGATTGAATACTTTATGCTGAATTATTAGTCAAATCTTTTGAATCGTGGTACCATCAGACAATAAGGCTAAAAGGATAACACAAAACGTCCTGCAGTGGACGTGTTTCCATTGTGGTCCTTTGTATTCATTTCATCAACATAGCATAAAAATAGCACAATAGTACATGTCATCAACAAATACAAAACACTATTATGTACAATTGAGAAAAAGGAAAACATCCGCAGTGAATGACGCCTCCTTCCTATGAGAAATTGCATTTATCTCCCCTTGTGGTCCCCTGATAGGTGTTTTTCAGGCCTGTTTTGAAAGAAAGCAGTGATTTACATCTTATAATGGATGGTGTCAGTCAGGGCAGCATTCAGCGTTCATGCAGAGTTTTAGAATGAGAATTTTCTTTTGTCGCTCCCTCTAGTATCTTGTGGCTAGTACCTTGGGTGTCACTCACTTTGGAGTAGGCTTGTAGTTGGTCAGGTATGAGGGTGAATACCTGAGTACTCCGCCTCAGTACATATATATACATATACTTGAGTCTAAGGATAACTAGTAAGACACCCGAGGGTGGAATGCGACCTCAGGGTGACATGGCGCCAATTCTTGACAATCTGGCCAACCACAGCGTTTCTCTGACGATTCTAGTTGTTGTCATTCTGGGGGGAGTTTGTTCATGTTTTTGTGAGGGTATCAACCCTAGGAGACACGGGTAGAACACGCAAACTCCACACAGAAAGGCCCTATCGCTCACACCCTAGGTTGGGTTGGCGATAGGGCCTTTCTGTGTGGAGTTTGCCTAAACATGGAGATGTGGTACAGAAGGACTCATATATGGGCATAAAAAGTGTTGTGACTGTGCCACGACTGAATTGTGATGCTTGTTTATATAAGGTCAATGATGTCATAGTGATGACATCAGTCTGACAACATTCATTGTGATGGCACACTCACAGAATCAATTTTATGACTATGTTATGTCAAAACATGCCCATATGTGGACATTACCAAATATGGGCATTTCCATTGTTAATCCGGAGTCAATGGCTGACTGTCTGTACAGGAAGTGATGTCATATGACATATTGGACTAGACTATCTCTATAAATAGTGTTATCCACATCTCCATGTTTAGACAGCCATTGACTCCGGCCTAAGAATGGCTACTTTCTATGACGGTAGTCTCATATGACATGATGGACTGGACTATCTCCATATATAGTGTGATCCACATTTCGTGTAGCCGCCCTGTACAGGAGGTGATGTCACAACTCGCTGACATCACACTGACATCACAGAGGATACGGAAGGACGGTCACGAGGTTACGGAAGGAGGAAGGAAGGAAGGAAGGACACTCAAGCGACACGGTTCTTCAGAGTAAATGCGACCTTCGGTCGCAATGAATATGAATTTCTATTTCTGCTAAACAGGTCGATAGATATTTAGTCGTTGAATATGGTTTCCTGTAGGACTTATTTACCCGACTGCACAGGCAAAACGGAAGTGCAGGGAAGGCTGAACAACCGCTTTATTTTCTAGGAGGTCTTTCTATTTTTTAGATATTTTTGGGCCTTTTTCTGTCTTTGTTGATAGTATACAGTAGACTGACAGGTAATGGGGGGAGAGATGGGAAGTGACACGGAAGTGACACAGTGATTGGGGTTAGCTGGGCCGTACTGTTGTTTTCTGACGTACTTCCTCTAACACTTGCCTGGTTGTCTAATAGGGTTCATGGTTTCTTACAACTCTGCGCTTTTGTACGTCGCTCTGGACAAGAGTATCTGCTAAATGCCTATTTGTAAGAATTAAGTGTCTTTTAATTTGGGCTCACCTATAGCACATTAAAGCTTGTGTTAATTTGCTCATTGGATGTTTGCAGCAACCTTCGAGGCAAAGAAAACCCCAGTGCAGGTGCTGTGCAAGGCTGTGTTAATGTTCAAGTCAAATGACATGGCGTAACATTGTTGGCTTTTAAACCCTGTAGTGTGGGACCATGCCATTCCAATTAAAGCCAGACATTATTCTTGGTCATGGCTAGTTCAGGGGTCATTGGTCTCTGGAAAGCATGACATTTGCTTTGATGTTTTCTGGGTAAAATGACATCAGGCATTGTGCACAGTTGTGTGTGTGTTAATCGTTTGAACCACTTTCGGGGCATGTAATTGTGCCTATTATGCCTATTGTCTCTCGGAAAATTCATGGAATACATTTTGAACAATAAATAGCAGATCTATCACAATGCTATTTTGATAAATCTACAAGCATTGTGAGCTTGTAGTTTGGCTATTTTCGCTATTCGTCATTCAACAAGGTATAATGCTTAAGGGGTGCCGATTGCTCAGTGGTTACGGCGTGTACCACATCCCCAGTTCGATTCCCATGCCTGGCGGACCTTTGCATGTTTCTTTCCGACACTTTCTCTCTTTGTGTCCTGTATCTCTACACAGTGAACTATTGATAAAGGAAAGAAATTACATAAAAAAATAAAATAAAGTGCTCTTCCGAGCACATGTCTCCACCAGGCCACGCGTCCTGGTGGTGCTATAATAGGCAAATGTAAAAAGGGTGGTATGTGTGGCACCAATCTTAGACCTTTCATGGCGCCACCATGAGGCTGATTTGAACATTTTGTAGTGTAATTTCTTCCTTGGCCTTTTGCGAATGTGCGTGCACAATTTCATTACAATTGCACGCTGTGTTTGATTTGAGGCATTTTGTTTGAAACGGATCAATCCTGCAAAGTTTGGAGGCCAATCTTAGCCAATCAGGATGGAATATTTAATATGGGACAGATCCGTCTTGATCATATGACTGTAGAGATACTGTGTACTGATTTGTGTTCGTTGTGGGTAAAATCTTAAGGAGTAATATCCAAAAATGTGTCTTACATAAGTCAGCCTCCTGGTGGCGCTATAAAAGGCTGATGTGAAAAATGCAAGGAAAGGGTTTTTCCTTGGCCTATAGGGAGTGCGCTTACAAAGTTTGAAACTGATCGGTGGAGTTATAGGTAAAACCACAAATTGGCCTGTTATAGCGCCACCATGAGGCTGATTTCAAAAATGTGAAGTGGCATTTCTTCCTCGGCCTAGTGGGAACATGTGTGCGCGATTTCATGTTAATTGCACTCTGCGTTTGTGATTTGAGTCATTGTGTCCAAAACGGACCAAGCCCACTAAGCACGCCGTCTAAAAGTGGTCTAATAGTGGTATAGATTTGAAAGTTTTTTTGTCGTCTAAACTTAGACTAGACAACTAATAGACGTCTAATAGTCGTCTAAATATAGACGGTCTGCATTTAGACGACTATCAGACGTCTATTAGTCGTCTAGTTTAAGTTTAGACAACAAAAAAACTTTCAAATCTATACCACTATTAGACCACTTTTAGACGGCGTGCTTAGTGGGAGGGTACGGTAGAGATTAGCTTTTTCGAGAAGAAATACAATAATTGAGGTGTTTTTAATTTTACATTGTAGTTATAGAGGACTATTATAATTGTAAAGCATATTTGTCGTATTAGCCAGGGATCCCTTTAAATTGTCACTTTAGAAATGTGCTATACTCTTAAACTTAATGTTGGTTTGTTTACTGTTGATTGAGAAAACAGTGTTGCCGATTAAGTTAATCATCTGGGGACCTCCTAAACTAATTTGTGGACTCCCTTGGGGTCTCGACCCACAGGTTGAGAACCACTGGTCTAGTTGACAAACATGTATTTTGGCAGGCTTTTTTGGCATCGTAATGCCAGATTTTACACTTGGTTGCATGCTCACAAAAGCTGCTTTTTTCAGAGCGCTAACCAAACATAAAATGTCTTATCTTTTAGTTCTACTCGATTTCTTCGCCACTATTCCCTCCCCAATATTCTTGTCTAGTTTCTGCTTCTTGACAAAATAGTTTTAGTCATCATAGCTTAGTTTCTATTTAGTTTTCATTTAGTTTTCGTCAGTGAAAAAGGGTAGTCGACAAACATTTTCCGTCATAGTTTTAGTCGTCGAAAATCAACACTGCTTCACCCCAGTATGATTTGAAGATATCTATTGATGCTCATTTATTATCTGAAACGTTCTCTCGATGGCTCCCTTCAATATGATAATTGCCTGCTCCAGGACACTTTGAACAGGGAAAGAGGGAAATATTGTATCCGTTAATGGCCTAGAGCTCGTTTGTGTCACCCTTTTCCCTTTCCTGCCCGCCGCCGTGTGTCTTCTGGAAAGAAAAAGTGCTAACAAGCAAATGGGCCGTTGTGGGGTAATCATAGCAATATTACTAACAACAAATAGCTCTCTGAATGCCCCATGCATCCAATAAATGATTTAACATTATATTAGCCCTGGGAGAGCAACACACAGAACGTCTTTTCTTTTATGTTATCATTTCAATAGGAGCTGATTTACCCTTCCTCTAATGCACATCCCAGACATTTGTGTGCTTTTCACCGCCCATGTTTTATGCCTGCCATTTCCAACGGCGGCATTCTAATCATGTTTTTATGGATCTGAAGCCTGTCCTACTGTATTTGCTGTTGTCATTTCCTCCTCCCTCTTCAACTGAGACCAGGGATATGGTCTCTGTTAGTATACACTATACAGGACAGGCTGTCTTTTAAGACTAATCTGTTTCTAGCAGCTGTACGTGGACTGTAAACTGTCTGGATGTTGATAGGAGCATAATACTTATGGGTATTAACATGGTATGTATGGTAAATAAAAAAATTATAATAAGAAAGCATTCCTGAGTTGGTGAAATGTATACATAGGAAATCACCTATGAATGAATATAGAGGTAATCTCCTTACTCTGACTGTCCTTTTGCAGTGTGTAATAAATAAGCATATAACATTGTATGTTTATACACATGAAACTCAATTTCATACATAAATATACAATATATGTTGTACCCCACCCTACGAGGTAGGGGGTCCCTGCTCCATCTCCCCATCAGTTTGGGGGTCCCTGGCCTGAGAACATTGAAGACCCCTGCTCTAGCACCACTCGAAGGCAAAAGGTTTCCACTTGCAAAAAAGATATCTCAAACTGTACAGCCTGTTCCCATAGGGAATTCAGAACTCCAGAACTGGATAAAAAAAAAAAAAAAAAAAAGAAGAAGCCAGCCTAGGCAGTGGATATTCATTCACGCATGAACCCTCCTACAGTGTCTTGTTCACTTGTTAGATGAGTGGTGCGAGTACTGGATGTAATGCATGTGCGAGAGGTGTCTGGAATTCACAAGACTATAGGCATATGGGGATGAGGTATTTGGGATGAACAGAAATCCACTTATGTAGACTACATCACAGCTCCTCACAACTTCATGCTCTGCTTCGGTCGCAGCCTCACTGTCACTCGTACGCACGCATGTACTCAATGCACGCACGACACGCACACACACATGCTCTCAATCTCGCTCTCTCCCTCTTCCTTTTGCTTAACTTTCCCAATTAGATTTTCAGCCTTGGTGTGCAGGGTGTCATAGCTCAGCACATTTTCGGCCTCTGAATACTCTGGTCTGTAAATTGCGTTGCCCGTGTGCGAAGGGCTGAGAGAATCATGCGATTACAAGACTTTAAATTTAGAAGAACGCAATCATTATCTGACAATTGCCGACAAAGTGACAGTCTAGAGGCCCTCCGGTGCATGACGGCCTGCTCTCGATTGTCCATTCCTGCCTTTTGTCGGTGTCATCAGTAGATAAGAGCGGCTAATTCTTCTGTTAACTCACTGTCTAGACGGAGCCACCCCTCACTGTGTGATCTCCCCTACATGGTGTCTCCGCACCACGTGTGTTGGTGGGCTCTTTTTATAGACGCCCCTGGCATTGGCTTGACCTTCCAAATGGTCAGCACAGCGGTGTGTGTGTGTGTGTGGGTGGTCACTGCTTGTCGGTCCACCCCATGTGATGACCACATCACCCCCATGAGGACTGCTTGTCCAAACGTTGGTAATTAAAAGAATTTAGTTGGAGCACGCAATGAGCGTGAGGTATCCCTCTCTATTTCAGTCCTTCTGCGATGCCGAAAGGGCACAGAAGGACTGTGGCGGGATAATTCCTGCACGCACAATAAAACACAATTTAAGGCCTATTGTATCATGGAAAATTTCAGTTTGAAAGGCCAGCAATGAAAGTGTTGCTCTCGACGTGCAACCACGGACATTTGGCTACGCAGCGGCATTCACCCTAAAGCCTGATTTATACTTGCGGTTGCGTGCTGCCGCCGCCACCGTGCCGGAAATAGCAGACGCGCAAGCTCACAGTGCATCGCATGGTTGGCGCGTTGTGAGCTTGTAGATCTGCTATTTTTCAGGTACGCGACACTGTCACGCCGCCATAAATCAAGCATTAGATTACCGCCGTGGTTACTCTAGCAATGCTGAGCTTGAGTGTAATATATGGGTTTCAAAACCTGTACAATATTATAATGAGGCTTGTTGGTGCACCAAGGGGCCTCATAAATATTCATTAGTGATAGGTGGGGGAGCACAGATTGATGGGCAAGCAAACAAGGAGAGCAAGGCAAATGGATTTGACACAATAATTTTAACGGTGTCCTTCGTCTACTGGAGTGCTCATACATATTCATTAGCCATCAGGGCTTGGTACAGGTTGATGGGCAGCCAAGCAAACATGTTGCCAACAGTTCATAGCGGTGTATAAATAAAATAAGTACATTTACTCAAGTACTGTACTTAATTACTATTTTGAGGTATTTTTACTACATCTCGGATCCAAATATTGTACTTTTACTCCACTACATTTATTTGAAAACTTGATTTATATACTTTGTAGCTTTTGATTATTGTTACAAAACACACACTAACCACCTCAACCGTTACCTTTCGGCCATTTGAAAATAGCCGATCTACAAGCTCACAATGCGTCGCATGTGAGCTTGTAGATCGGCTATTTTCAAATTATTTGTATACATTTGAAAACTTGAAATGGAACATTCTGCATCAGGAGTACTTTTGGCACTTTAAGTACATTTTGATGCCAATACTTTTGTACTTTTAAGTAAATTCAGAATTTTTGATACTTTTACTTAATTGATGCTTTGGGGTACTCTTTCCCACCACTGACAGTTCATGAATAGGGATTGATAACAAGCTATTCTGACACCTCCCTGAGGCTTGTAATGGCTGGGGGCACCTTCTCTTTTCTTTTTGACTAATCACACGGTCCCATTGTGCGAGGGGAGATGACTCGACCTGCGCGCAGAGATAGAATAATAGCCGTTTCAGAACTCGCTGTCACATCGCCGTTATCATCAGCTTAAGTGAAAACCTTTTTTATTTCACAGGGTCGCAGAGTTTTAAAATTTTTCGGGGCGTCTCTCCGACTTAATGCCAGACAGTGAATTAAATATGCATTAAACCCCCGAGCACTCAGGTGTGGTGGTGAGAAGATGGCTTTTTTTTTTTCTTCTTTTTTTCCTTCTTTCCCACAACGGAGTGTGCACGGTCGGGGTGGGAAAGTGGGCCGTTGAACGATGAGGGCCGCTATAGACCCTGACACTCCGAGACAGCCTTTATTCAGTGCTCGCCGACTTGTCATCATGTGCCCACGAGTCCTTTCATCTCTGTCAGTCGCAGAATGCCACGGCGCCGTGGGCGACACCCACAACAAATACACACGCCAGAGAGACCCCCCCCCACCACACACACACACACACACACACACACACACACACACACACACACACACACACACACACACACACTGCACTGCACTCTCACCTCAAACTATGATTACATCCAACCCAGACCATTTTTGAATTGATTTTTTTTAATGGAAGCCTCTTATAGTGCAGCTGATTTATGATCCTCTTTTCTATGGCGAACGACCGTTCAGGAGATCCTCTTTAAGCATGCCGGGGACGCTGGATTTTCCTACAAATCCGGAATCTCTGGAAAGTTTCACTCGGCGAGTATTTCTCGTTCTTCAGAGACTCTCGCACACTTTTTAACTCTCTTTTTATTATTATTTCCCGCCGCGACAGTTCCAGAAGAATCCGTTTCGTTGGTTGAAGATGTTTTCCCCAGGCAGTGCTCAGTGGGAGTGAATGATGGAGGTGACACCTGTGTGTGTGTGTGTGTGTGTGTGTGTGTGTGTGTGTGTGTGTGTGTGTGTGTGTGTGTGTGTGTGTGTGTGTGTGTGTGTGTGTGTGTGTGTGTGTGTGTGTGTGTGTGTGTGTGTGTGTGTGTGTGCGCGCGCGCGCGCGCGGCACTGTGCGCAGTGATGGAGGTGACACCTGGCTTAACTGTTAATCCTCCTCAATGAGAAAAGCATGAATAGTATCTCCCTTGACACCCTTTGCTCCAGTACTAATGATGTGTGTCATGCACACACACACACACACACACACACACACACACACACACACACACACACACACACACACACACACACACACACACACACACACTGACACTCACACACCCCTTCACACATCGCCGCTGTTCCGTTCAGCACATCTGGAGGAGGTATTGTCACCTCGGTGTGACAGACATGACGCTGCAGTCCAGTGTCTCCGTCCCGAGACGCCATGGAGCTCAGACAGACACGCTGGTCACCAGGACACCTAAAGGACAAACAGTGGCCCGGTGCCAGGGAGACTGCCTGGCGCCTGCCTCATCACAGCACCCCCACTGGGTGACAAAGTGGCACCGCACTCACATGGTCTCTCTTGATCTCCCTCTCTCTCTCTCTCTCTCTCTTGCCATGTCTGCTTATTATAAGCAATTTTGGTCTTGTTGTCTGTAAAGTTGCTTGTAAATTATTAAAATAATAATAATAATAATAATAATAAACTTTATTTGTATAGCGCTTTTTAAGAACAGAGTCACAAAGTGCTTGACAGAAGAATCAGCAAAACAAACAAGAATCAGCAAAGCAGGCAGTACAACACATCATAGATTCAAAAACACAATAATAGCATACATTAAAATCAGGACAATCAAGGGAGCTAAGAGTTGAAGGCAGTTCTATAGAGGTGAGTTTTCAGGAGAGATTTAAAACGGGGCAAAGAGTCAGCAAGCCTTATCTCTTCGGGCAGATCGTTCCAGAGCTTTGGGGCTCTAAAAGCAAAGGCCCGTTCGCCTCTAGTTTTATACTTGCAAACTGGGACGATCAATTATCGGTAGCGGGTTGTGGTGGTTTAAGTGTAGTTGCTTGCTTTCTTGTGTTGTTTTTAACCATTGGTTCTCAAACAGTTACTGTACATGTCAAGAACCCTCAAATGAATATACAAACCTGTGGAAATAAATGCATTGCAGGAAATTTTCAGGAAAAGAGCAGTAAAGCCAGATGACTTGAAACGGCACATCTGTACATATTTGTGTCACAACGCCCGACCAGATTTGTGTTTTTCAATAATATTCCCCATTTTTCACTTTCTTTCGCAAAAAAGAAAACAAGAGCCAATCTTCAAGCTCACAACACCTTGCTGTAGATCTGCTTTTTTCAAATAGCTGATTGCTATTTTGTCAAAGTGCTCATGTGGCCTATTCTTTTGGGCTTGTTTCATAGACCTGGTTGCTTATTCTCTCGCAAAATCTGGCAACACTTTTTTCCAATCTGTATGGTAGAGTATGTTAACACAATATAATTTATACTGTTAATTGGGGTGGTTGTACTTTGTCTCCCTGCTCTTCTATTGAGACATTTAGATTGTGTCAAAGGTACCTCACCTATAGTCACGAATTTTTACCCGATGATCAAGATTACATTTTCCCCTGAGCAAGCAGGCAGGCTCTATTAGCTCAATGGTAAAAATGTCAGCACTTGCACAGGAAACCGAGTTCAAATCCGAGGTAGAAGAGTACAGTTACATACTAGTGCAGCTTTAAGTACAATAGAGTTAATGTTCATTTGTTATTTTCCACCACTGCACAAGTAACTGCTATGGAGGGACGAGCGCTTGGGAAAACGAGGCAGACGCGTCGATACCGAAATTACAGGGGAACATTAAAATAGGAGTCACAATACATGGCATTAAAGTCCTCCCAGACTCCCAGAGGCATGGAAATCAAAACCTCTCGCCACCTGGGGCCTGGGATTTATCATTCCTCTAGCTCTGATCCCCCCTCTACAGTATCTCGCTCTCTGTCTGTCTCTCACTCATGCGCTCTCGTCTCTCGCTCTGTCTCTCTCTTCAAGCAGATGAAGGTATGCGCTAGCGGGGGCCTGGCCCCAGGCCCATCAGTCACCCCTGTCAATCCCCAGGGTGCGATCAAAAGCCTCGGGGAGAGAGAGAGAGAGAGCATCTGTCCCACCGCGCTCTCAGGGCCGCCCCGCTTCCGCTGCCTAATAAAGCCGTCAAGCGAAGAGAAATCCAGAGAGATCTCGGCTCATCAACGTGTCCCGAGAGACGCCCGTCGGATGTTCTGCGTAGCGTTCGCTTATAACATGTCGGCCGTCTCCCCCCCCGGTGGGGAGTTCCGCATCCTGTCATATGTTTTTACAACGGCGTAGTAAAAAGACAGATAGATGGGGCACAAGATTACGGCACAGGCTGTTGTTGCAGCTATGCGATGAGTAAGTGCACGCCGTGTAAAACGAGATTCCACCGCCGCCACCCGCCTCCAGAGTCGGTGTCTTGATGCATAGCTGCCTGTCACAGAGGCACCTCGTTGACTACTGGAACTCGTAACCACATGAACCCTAGCATCCATATTATTCTGGGCATGTCACAGTAAGCAAACGCCTGGCGAAAATAGGCAAAGAAAACAAAAAAATGCTCTACAAGCTCACGATATTGTAGGTCAGCTATTCTCGCTATTTGACGTGCAAGAAAGTATATACCGGTATACTGTAGGGCAGCGGTTCTCAAACTATGGTTCGCAACAAAAAGTGGGGTTGCGGAAGGGTGCCGTTGGGGTCGCGCATTGGTAACCAAAAATATATTTTTTAACCAAAAAATAAAAAGATAAATGAGGTCGTCGCAAACAGCGAATAGGATGGCCACTTGACACCTTGAATACACACTCACAGTCACATAGTCATAACTTTGCCTCCAACAATGTCCAAGAAAGCAGCAACGCAAGACAACACACACCAGCCCTTACAGATACTGAAGCACACACACTGATTTAGTAGTGGCTTAAAAGAGTGTTTTTGTTGTTACTCCGAGAGCAAGTGGGTACAAATACAAGGAACACAGGTCCATTTGGTTCCATCTGTACCCTGGTGGAGTTACATTTAGATCGCGATGTAACATTACAAAAACTAAAATAAAAAAATCTCTTAATATAGAGTCGTGGTATAAAAAAGTATGAGAACAACTGTTGTTGGGTTTAAGTGGTTTTCGAGGCCCTCGTCCAATTTCCTTGTTATCCGCCAACTTTAGTGCACTGTAAGAGTTTGTCTTATCCCTCTGGATCTTCCTCCTAGGAATTGGGGTGTTTATTTTATTTCGGCTCCTTATTTCCATGAAGCAGCAGCTTTGTGCTGTACCACCAGACACCCCCACTTATCCACCCTGCGGTGGCTTCTGAGACGAATGCCCTGCCGAGCCGCCCCCATATATCTCATCCCGCCACCTTATCAACCGCAGAACCTTAAATAATGCCTGTGGAGTTTCTCTGGGGGAGAGAGACGCTAAACAAATCGCAATATCTCCATGTTTCATGCTGCGCACTGGCAATTTGCCTGACAAGAAGTTTCCCCCCGGAGAACAAATAGCAGCGTATCAAGGTTTTCTGCTCCCATGCAACCTTTTCCTGAGGAAACGTAAGTCGAGCTTTGCTACCTCGTTTATTGAACCCCGATGAGCTGCGTGTCCACCGGTCCACTGGCACATATAATGACTGCGAGACATGCGGGACAGGGCTATAGTCCCTGTAGGGAGCCAGTAAGTAGCCATGGGATCTAACAGTTCCAGAGGCATGTGGCCCCTAAGGGCAGGAGCCTATCTCCTGTTTCTTTAGTGTGAGGCGGCTTGATGTACACCCTCTGAACATGAGGCGATTGTGTCGAAGGGACCCAATCCACACATTGATGCTGAGTGCCAAGCAGGGAGGCACTGGGTTGTCTTTGGTATGACTCGACCAGAGGATTGAACCCCGACCTCCTACTCTCAGGGCGGACACTCTAACCACAAGACCACTGAGCTGGTCCCTGTGCTGAGGGGGCTTTCTATCTTTTGAGTATTTTATTTAGAGTCACCAAAAAATGATGCCAATGAATCTCCTCCCACACATTTCTGTGGTGTGCCACTTCTATTGTTCCCGACTGGCTCACCTGGCAGGGAGGAGCCCCCATCAGGGGGACCTCTGTCCTACTCCCCCCCCCCCCCCCCCCTTCTCAACATTTCATGCTGATGGGGTGCCCGATGGGGTACTGGTCCAGGCGCATACCACTTAGACTCTGATGACAGTCTGTCGCGGGTTCAAGTCCCGATCCTGACGACCTTTGCTGCGTGTCACACCCCATCTCTCTCCACATTTCCTGTCAGCAAACTGTCCTGTCAATAAAGGCATAAAAGCCAAAAAACAAATCTAAAAAAAAAAAAAAAACTGCTCCCCCAAATACAGCCAATTGTGTTTGCGTATAAGCCGGATGCATGCGCCGCAGTGAAATCCACTCCTTGCTGTTCATCCTCAATCACTCTCTCTGTTAGACTCTGTGCGGCTTTCTCCCCTCTCTCTCTCGTCTACCTCTCGCACAGCGGCGTCCGTGCGTAACGCGTGGGTAAAAAAAACCTTGCCAACATCCCATCCGGCTATTCTCGGGCAAAGTGTGAATCTGGCTTCGAGCGCCACTTCTTTTTCTGTTCCTTTCACCTCTCCCCTCGTTTGCTCCTGTGTGTCTCCTGACTCGCTGCCCATGTGACTGGGTGCCAAGGCACCTGGGGTTGGCAGCGGGTCCTCTTCCTGCTCCCTAAGGCACGAGGAGGAGGAGGGGAGAGAGGATAGAGAGGAGAGGAAGGCAAGAGCCTTATGCTCCCTGCCTCAGCTGGGAGGACGGATGAAGACTTGTGGAGACGCAGGCACCTGCAGACTGAGAGAGAGAGAGAGAGAGAGAGGGAGAGGGAGAGGGAGAGAGAGAGGGAGAGAGATTGTGGGCAGCAGGCCCTGGATGGCTGACAACACACACACACAAGCATTAACCACTTAAACCCTACGTGCTTCGGTGTATGTCAAATCGCGGAAATCGCAGATCTATACGCTCACAATTTGGCAGGCGCATGGTGATGTTGTAGATCTATTTTGCATTTTCGCAGAATGTTCTATGCAGAATGTAGACGCTAAGCTTCATGTGGTTACAGCAAACAAGGAGAATTACGCGCACACATGCATCTACACAGCACACACGTACACACCAACAACACTCATGTCTTGTCAATATCTTGGGTCAGCGCAGTGGGGTACTTTGAAGGCAGTTACGTAAAAAAAGTTGAAAAATAAAAACTTCTTCAGTTTTAATAGAAAGAAAGCAAATAATCCTATATATTCTACCTGCTTTAATCTCCACAAAGGTGGAACTAGACTCTGTGGAGGAAATGCTGATGAATATGAGTTGTCATCCGCTCTCAGTGAGCACTCACTCTCTCTCTCTCCCTTTCCCTCTCTCTCTCTCTCTCTCTCTCTCTCTCTCTCTCTCTCTCTCTCTCTCTCTCTCTCTCTCTCTCTCCTACTACTACTCCCCCCCTCCCCTCCATTCTCTTGAAGGGATATTATTTTCTGTAGCCATTCTGCGTGTATAATCCCTTATGAAGATGTATAGTGTATAGAGTGTATAGTGCAACATTAAACACCGGAGTCGCCGTCAAAATTGATTGAGTCACACTTCTCTGTGCCGACAGACCATCTCTGTATCTTTGACAGTTCTCGTTTTTTGAGACGGGGAAGGATGGGGACGGGGGGGGGGGAGACGGGGGTTCACACTGCAGGCTAATAGGATGACAGCCGTTTTGTACTAATTGTGTTTTGCGAGCGCATAACTCATCCCGTGCTCACCGCTCTTCCTATGTGCTTATTTTACCCACAACCACCCTCCTCCTTCTCCTCTGTGCGTTTCATTCGGTCCCTCTCCCTTAATTCCCCTCCATTGAACCACTGCCCTGTCTATTACCTTAATTTAAAACCCTGGGAGATGAAATAATAGAGGATTTATCTGCCATAAATCCGGGCTGGCATTACTCACGGCGGACAGACACTGTAGGAATTAGCATGAGGGATGTGAACCAGTAGCGCTCTATAGTCAGAGTGATGGCTCGGGCGCTCCGTTTGGTCAGAGGCCCTTGGTGTGCCCCCTCCGTCACTCTTGTCAACCCCCCCCCCCCCCCCCCCCCCCTCCCCCCCTGTCAGGCCTGGTTGGCTGCGGCAGCCCGAAGTTCTGCAGCACTCAGCATTCGGCTGGGGGCGGGGGGGAAGAAAATGAATTTCCTCCAGCCTTTTTTCGGCTTCACATTGAAATCACTTGAGCTCGACTTGATACGATGTAAATATACTCCGCTCTGGCGGGTGAAATGTTGTTTTCCATTCCCAATTAAATCGGTCTTTCCGCTAAATGCCTCGGATATCTCGAGGAAACGCGGGGGAATGTGTTTGATGCCCTTGCAAAGGGCTTAGCGGAAACCAGAAGGTTAGAAATGTTGCCAACCGTGTCTTTGCGATGATGAGGTGGATTCTCTCGATTTCTCCGAGGTCATGGGTGATGACAGTTCATCCCCATTGCTATGCGACACGTGCAGCATCCCAGGGACCCGCTGCACTTCCACGCTGGGTTCTGGTTTCTGTATCCGAGTGTTCGTCGTGTGTGTTTTTCTGTCCACTGTATGTGTTTGTGTGCCAGGGACGTGCAGAGAATGTTAGCGAGGCAGGGGCTGAAATGTCTAAAAAGGGCCTTTTGGTGAAAATATGGAAAATAGCAGACCTCCAAGCTCACAACGCGTCGCAGCGCAACGCGTTGTGAGCTTGGAGGTCGGCCATTTCCGGTACTTCATAACACACTAAACTAAACATAAAAAAGGCAATACTGGAGATGTGGTGTGGATTGCTGGACAGTGAGGGCAATTCTGTCAACATAAGATGCTGCATTCAAGTTCAGGAGAGTTTGGACAAGGCAATTCTCTTAAATGCTGCCTTCAGGTATGGTATGGAAAGAGGGCATTTGCATTTCTTTCACCATAGTAAAAACTGCATTCATGGTCTAAAGAGGGCACTTTTACAGACGGATAAAAGGGCAGGGGCTCGTGCCTGCTGTGTGTCTGTGTGTGTGAGTTTTGGTTCATGAGGCGCACAGCTGCCTCCCACTCCGTCCGGTGTGATCGTATCCCAACAGATGCCTCTGCGTGTCTGCGTCGATTTTGGGGGGAGACAGGGGAATTTTGGGGCGTATCGTAGGGGTCCCCCAGATGCCTCGTATTGCATGCGTGTTGGGCCAGGCGAGGAAACTCCCGCCAGGAGAAAAATGAAGGATCAACGACCATGCAGCCTGCAGGGCTTCGCTCGGGCCAACTTGGCTTTGCTCCGCGGGCGAACAGAGGCTGACTGTATCCTCACTGTGAATACAAATGTCCACCACACACACACACACACAGTCACACATAATGTGCACATGTGCAAACGCATCCATGCTTCGCCGCGCATGCCAGTCAGCCGTGACGCCCGCGATGATGGCAGCGCATCAGAGCAGGATGGCAGAGACAAGGGCACATGACACGCTGCTGTTTATCTATCGACGGGAGGTGATAATCTCTCCTCATGGCTCCTGGGGGACTCTCCAAGTGTTTCTCCTGCACGTCAGACGTCAGTCAGTCTCGCAGCCCCCGTGGGGGGGAGGGGGGCCTGTCGGATGGATGTTGACAGCACGGGGGGCTAGGAGTCGGGTTAGGTTGGTGGGAGGATGGATGAGAATACCTGGTGTGTGTTGTAGCATGCAGTTGCTCCAGGAGGTCCTTAAGCAGGACACAAAATGCTCCTGTAGAGCAGGTTGGTGCTTTGCATGGTTTCCGCTATGCCTATAATAAATAAATGTTTTATGTTTTTATTTTCATTTTTCTGCTTTATTGTATTCATGTGTATTTTTTTTCTGTTAAGCACTTGTGCTTCATTTTCTGCTCTGTAAAGCACTTTGAGCTGCATTTCATGTCATGGAAGGTGCTATACAAATAAAGTTTTATTATTATTATTACTAGACGGCGCCCTGGCCAACTCGGGAACAATGTAAATAGGGGATGAATGCCCCGCCCTTTAATGCAAACCCCATTATACCTGTTGTCATAGGATCTGTTTTGACCATCTGTTTGTGTGTGTCCATTTATGCCCATATATGGGGATATCTGTCTGTCTACGTCCATTTTATATCCATATATGGAGATCTCTGTAGGACCCGTTTTGACCATCTGTTTGCCTGTGTCCATTTATGCCCATATATGGAGTTATCTGTCTGTCTGCGTCCATTTTATGCCCATATATGGAGATCTCTGTAGGATCTGAATTGACCATCTGTTTGCCTGTGTCCATTTATGCTCATATATGGAGATATCTGTATCTATATGGAGATCTCTGTATCTGTTTGTCTGTGTCCCTTTATGCCCATTATGGAGATCTCTGTATCTGTCTGTGCCTCCGACTGTGTTGCAGACACAGTGCTGGTTCCCCCTTTAATGCAAACCCCATTATACCTGTTGTCATAGGACCCGTTTTGACCATCTGTTTGCCTGTGTCCATTTATGCCCATATATGGAGATATATGTATCTGTCTTTTTACGTCCATTTTATGCCCATATATGGAGATCTTTGACCATCTGTTTGCCTGTGTCCATTTATGCTCATATAAGGAGATATCCGTATCTGTCTGTCTGCATCCATTTTATGCCCATAAATGGAGATCTATGCAGACACAGTGCCGGTTCCGGAAAACCCTGATGTCAGACATCAGAATCCGAACCTTTCGTGCCGGTTCCAGAAAATCGCGTATCGGATCGGGTCGAGGCCGGGCACTGCACTACCTGCTGCGGCGGGGAACGCGCGTGCCGAATTTGAAATAGGGAATGAATGCCCCACCCTTTATTGCAAACCCCATTATACCTGTTGTCATAAGAGCCGTTTTGACCACATGTTTGCCTGTTTCCTTTTATGCCCATATAGGAACATCAGCATACGTAACCATGGCATTTTTTGTTGACTCATGTGGCGTACGTGATGTCAGAGCCTTTTATGAAGTGATGTCACAATGAGTCAGCGCTTGCGCCGATTTCCTCCGGAACAGCCTGATGTCAACAATCAACCCCGCATAAGGAGATTCCGAACGTTTCGCGCCGGTTCGGGAAAACCGCGCGTCAGGTCGAGTCGAGACCCGGCACTGCACTCCGTGCCGCGGCGGGAAACGCGCGTGCCGAATCTGAAGCCGGTGGGACGAACGGTTCTCGAGATACGCGGATTACAGACACGCAGAGACTTCTCGCATTTATAGATAGATTATTATAAATTAATATGGGAGAGTAACATTGTAACGCGCCATTTAGTCCAGTCATTATAGAAAAAACCTCAAACAAATTGCAATAGTAGCAAACTCAACTGATTCTGTATCCTCATTATGTCCTTAGTGAGGGAAAAAAAGTCCCAAGGAATCCCATCGGGGCAAAGTTTTGAAAACGACCTACCTACCTTCAATTACTATACACTACAATATAAAGGAAAAAATGACTGAAAAAAAATCTGCTTTAAGTGGGATGTGAGGGGTCAAACTAGGGGTTTTTAATTATTCTGAATCCATTGCAAGCATTTGTTTTGCATGAAAAACATTCCTTGGGCTAAAAACGGACCCCAAAAGACTGTGAAAATTGATGACTCATCACTAGACCATCGTTTTGAGTGGCCATTTCTTGCCCAAGGAATGTTTTTCGTGCAAAACAAATTATTGCAATGGATTCAAAATAATTAAAAACCCCTAGTTTGACCCCTCACATTCCACTTAAAGCAGATTTTTTTTTAGTCATTTTTTCCTTTATATTGTAGTGTATAGTAAGTGAAGGTAGGTAGGTCGTTTTCAAAACTTTGCCCTGGTGGGATTCCTTGGGACTTTTTTTCCATCACTAAGGACATATTGAGGATACAAAATCAGTTGAGTTTGCTACTATTGCAATTTGTTTGAGGTTTAGCCTAATTTTGGCCTAAAATGACTGGACTAATTGTAAAGCGCCTCGTAAAGTGCCATGGGAGTTTGTATTGCTGGGGAGGCTGGTTTGGCTATAAGGACATGCTGTGCCGGAGGTCACAGAGGTGTGAGTTGGACAGACCGGTATTTGGGACCATTGTGCTGTATGGGACGGAGGTTCAGTGGTTTCTGGTTGGCTGTGAATATACAAAGATAAAGGTGATAACAGTACAGTACAATACTTCATGCCAGCTACCAGCTCACGCCACGAGCTGGCATCTGAAAGTTGGCTGTCAACTGGAGGAATTGGCTATACTCACAGCAGCCATTTGGGAGAGAAATGTCTCTACTCGCTTCCTTCACAGGTGTTACCAATGATACTAATGAAGGTTAAACAGAGTCAGGGTGCTGATAGTGTGCATGTTGGCTCTCTGGAAACATTCTGTTACACCAGTGGGTCTCAAAGTGTGGTCCAGGGACCCTCGTGGTTCCTTGGGGGTTCCAAATTACCACTGAAAAAGGTGTGTACAGTAACTCTGAGAGTGTACTAATGGAACCAAATCGACCCGTAAGGTAAGGGGGTCCTTGAACTAAAAGGTTTGAGAACCACTCTGCTACATGAAATAGAAGGAAGTGAGAAGAGACCCAGCCTATATTGGCACATCGTCCGCAGCCCAAGACAAGCTAAATGGATGCATGGTCATGTTGTGGTGATTTGCAGTCTGCAGGTGTGCAAGTACCTTATTTATATACTTCATTGAGCTCCGGTGTCATGCATTAAAAATAGCAGATCCACAGTACAAGCCCACAGTGGGCCGCACTACGACACATTGTGAGCTATAGCAAATTGGATGCACAGCACAGGTACAAACCAGACAATGTTCTCCCCCTGAGAGACTACACAGCACTTACTATAATGCATTGGAAACGTCGTTGAATTTATTCGACGGTACATATGAAATGCTGCATTATTGATGCGTCTCATAATGAGGATGACGGCGAGCAGCTGGCACATTGTTAACCTCATGTGCAACAGGCACGTGTCGTGCACAAACTGGAGCGGAGAATGCTATTCATGAATGTGGATGCCATCTCGTTGCACACAGTGCACCTTTATGTATTTATGCATTTTCTCTTTGGGTTCCATTTGTTTATTAAAAAAATATAAAAATGTAATTTTGTTTTTTTTTGTAAAATTTAAGAATTAAACACCAGAGCCGAGACAAACTGCCTAAAAGCTATTTTGAGAATTCTCATTACCTCACAATTCACCTGCACAGCCTAATGATGTCTTAATGCCAGAGGAATTGTTTCCATATTCAGTTTTTAATTGCGACACGTCTGACAAAGGAGAAAGAGGAAGGCTTTTTAGTGCCTCTCTCTCTCTCTCGCCCCAGACTGTTGACTGTGGATGCGTTGACAATAAGCAGCAACCTCGCCGCAGGCTAGACTTAGCAGAGTGGTCCTGCTGTTGTGGGAGGCAGAGAAAACATATTTATGTCTCCTCCTCAGTGAATGGCTAATCATAAATAATCAAGTACAGTAGGCCTGTGGGTCTTCATACCGTGTCTCTCTCTCCCATTCAAAGCATTGTATTTGTTCTGTGCCACAAGTCGACTAATCAGCCATCTGTTCCTCAGGTTCTACATGCATTGTTGCACTGAGATATGGCACAGGTTTTCAATGGGGGGGGGGGGGGGGGATTGGAAAGGAGAGAAAAATGAATGAATGATGTATCATCATTTATTTATATCTCTGCTGTCAGGCAGAAACCATCTAACTCCAAAATGTTAAAGACGTGGGCACGAGATCCCTGAGCGTCCCAGTCCCATCCTCCCCCCACGCCCCCACCATTGTGCTCAAACACGTTGGGAAAAAACACGCAACGCAGCATCTCACCAGCGTCGTGCCGCGGAGTGGAGCGTCTCATCCGCGGAGAGGCCGCGCAATCTCTGGACGTGAGCGGCCGCGAACTTCTGGTTGTTTTAACCAGCACACAGATTTATTGAGAAAAACAATTTAAACCCTGAAAAATGGAGTTAGATGGTTTCTGCCGGACAGTGACGATATGCAATATATACAGTATTTTGCCACTTTCAACCTTGCATCACCATTTTGGCCATGACCTTTGCTATTTGTAATTGGGGTTTTAGCATGGCATGGCTATTCGTGGTCCTTGGCATGAAAAGGTTTAGGAGGCCCTGAGCTGTGAAACGTGTAGCTCTCTCTTGCTAAAACACAGGCAAACTAATTCAAGGGACATTTAAAGGGCAACTGTCTCTTTTGCAAATAAACAAACAAATAATGACATATATTGTGCACGTTATACAATGTTTTTTCTTTTCAAGGTGAAGTGCTACTGGGAGTGAAACGTATTAAGAAAAGTCATTATCCAATTTGTCAAGCCAGCCAACCATAAAAACTCTGATGCTAGTTTTATCCCTCGTCCTTGTTTGTCTTGTACTGATGCCGCTGTTTACAATCATGTTTCCAGATTGTCCAGAAGCCTTTAATTGGCTCGTTTCAATTTGAATCTGGATGCATGCATTTATGCATCCATAAATCCTGCGACACACACAGTTACACAAACGCATACATGCACCCACCGCACACACACGTACCCACACACTTGCACACGGAGAAACGGCATAAATATTACATTGGACAACAGCCTCATGGCAGATGCCGTATTTCTCATCCAGTCACATTGTACCATGATGCCCCATTTAGGGATGGGACGATACGTGATATTATCGTTTATCGTGATAAAAAAACACTCACGATAATCGTATCGTGGAGATTGAACTTATCGTGATATCGTCCTCCGTCATGCACTGGGATCAATTCACCTCATATTTACCGAGCTGCATATCCGGTACCACTTAAACCCTCTATAATTGGTAAAAGGTACTTATAATATATGTACTTGATACAGTCTTTTTTCCACTCTCTATCAGATGTCTTTGCCAAAAAATTGCCGATTCACAAGCTCACAACGCGTCACGTTGTGACGTGTTGTGAGCTTGTAGATCGGCTATTTTTTGGCAAAAGTTCCGTCCCCAGGATAATGGATTTTGATTATCGTGATAATATCGTAAATTGCGATTTCTTTTTACACATTAATCGTGATATGACATTTTCATATCGTCCCATCCCTAGCCCCATTCTGCACTCATCTCTTTGAACCCTGGCTGCTAAAGTAGCGTATAGCGCTGGCAGTAGCCATTCACCAACCCACGGCGTTAAGTGTTCCGCCGCGACGCTTTCAGAGATGAATGTTGCCACGTCGGATGACGGGCCGTCATAATTCTTGCTCCACGATAGCACCTGTGTACATATGACCGACCAGTGAACCCGCACTGCGTGAGGGGGACTGCACATACGTCCGACATCTCAGTACTCCGACTGTGGTTAGGGTTAGGTTTTGGCATAGTTTTACTGAGGTTAGGGTTAAGGTTAGGTTTAGGCATAGTTTTACTGAGGTTAGGGTTAAAGACAGGGTTAGGTACTGTCGGACTGATGGGACGTCGGAACAATGACATGGCACCGTGCGTGAGTAGGTTTACCAACAGTCCCTTGAAAAAACAGAGTCGTCCTAGCCTGACACTCAGCCTGAATTAACATTTCGTTTCACTTCATTATTCAGTCTGAACTCGGTTCCGCCTATGGCATTTGCAGGGATGGGCGTTGCCAAAAAGAGGCAGTCTTCAGCGATTGGTTCACCGACCAACACATGACATAGTGTTGTTATGTGTGACTGGCTAGTGGCTAGCCTGTTGCTTGCTTGCTAGTGCTACTTGCTAACCAAAGAAACAGTCAGAATAGGAGCACTACGAACTAGTAATCAAACACAACATAACATGCCTGCTACTGGTGTTTCATAGCGAGATCGATACCATCGCAATTTACGGCATTTTATCGCGACGCGATGCGCGGTACGGTACGGCGGCGGCGCTGGTGTACTTGGAAACACACATGAGTTCTGGGAAACCCCCACCCACGCTGATCACAAGACGCTGATTCACGACGCTGATTCGCCGATCGGATTTTCAACCGAGGCAGGCCCTCCTCAATGAGAGCGATGCTAGACCTGAATCGCCAAACAAAAAAATTAAAGGGGTGTGGCTAGCGATTCAGGGTCTGGAACTAGGCTAGAGTCGTCCCATATATTTGGAAACTAAAAGACAGGTCCCTTTATTGAGCTGATACACACTTTTTGGAATCAAACATCTTAGTTCAAGAGACAAGAAGGGTGCTGCACACACTGGTAGAAAAAGTGCCAATATCTTTACATTTTAATATTCTTGATAAAAATAACGTTTATTTTCTGCGTCTATTAAAATGATTCTCCCGCTGGCTGGCACCACAACAAGGACTTTGGTGAGTGCAGTGTTATTTCTCGTAAACATCTTAGTTCAAACAGTTCATAAACATTACATACAGTAATAATAAAGGTTGTTAACCACTTAATCCCCCTAGACTTAGTAGACTGGACCTGAGTTGTCTCTGTTCCCTTTTTAGTTGTCTACAGTCTTTACACCCAATCTCTGTTTTGGAAATAAAGAATGCCTAAAATAGCCTTTCTACCAGCTCACAACACGTCACAACGTGTTGCGAGCTGCTAGAAAGGCTATTTTAGGCTAAGCATCTGTGTGTGTGATTATGGTAACACATCACAATAGCAGTAGCTGATGGGGTCTTCTAAACGGATCATTAAAGGAATAGGCGAGATGCATTGTGACTCGAGAAGGCGGAATTCAATAATCCCTAGCTGATGAATTCTTCTCCTATTCGTGGTTGCAGTCGATGGAAATGTGAACAAATTATGCCAGCGAGGTCAATAGAAACAAGACCATTATGAGAATCTCATTCCCAGTCAAATACTCGCTTTTCCTCTGCTCCGTTTTCAATTTAGGCGCCGGCGCCGTGTTGTGTAGCTCTGCTATTCAGCAGGCCTCCTCTGTCTCTATGTAGAAAGTAAATTGCATGGTTAAAGCTGCCCATTGATTTCTGTTCTGCCTTTTATATCGCCACTGCGTGAGGGGACCTCCGGGCATGTATATCTCATCGTTCAGCCATGCTACATCGCTTGGAGCGCTGCCAGCGCTTCCAGTTGCCTCTCCCCCCGGACAGGACATCCATACGTATGGACCAGCCAGGGGCGTCACAAGGGGAGGAAAGTGGGACTATGGGAGTTACTAGGGCCCAAGGTTAATTATTGTATACTTTAGCTATTGAAAAATAGCAGATATACAAGCTCACAGTGCGTCACAGAGTGCCGTGCTGCGAGCTTGTAGATCTGCTATTTTTTAAGTCGTGAAAATGTATGCAAATCTTTGGATTTATGGTCCCTGGAACTAAATATTTTGAGATGGGGGTCCATGGCCAAATACATATCGTTTCAAAAAACCTTGGAACGATTTTAAATATTCAAAGACTTGCGAAGATTTTCAAGATTTTTCAAAAATAGCTTGAATAGCTTTTATATCTGCTACTTTTCAATAGTTAAAGCACAAAATGTGAGTGAATCCTTGTACCCAGGGCCCAGAATTTGGTGTGACAACCCTATGACCCGCAATCAGAGCCGGAGCCGAGCCACCCACTGTCTGGAATTACATGGCCATTCACAGTGTGTCATTACGTACCTGGTCCTTAGACGTGCCACACGCACTCGGGTTTTGGACGAAAGCGCAGCACGTTTAGATATGGAGCTGAATGTACAGCGGGTGAAGAAAGGCTAAGCTGACGGCTTACATCCTGGATCCACCTGTAAGCCATATTTCATTGTCAGCGCTGCTCCGCGGTGTCTTGTACAGTAGATGTGCATGTGTGTGTGTGTGTGTGTGCGCACTGTGTGTGTGCTGTGTGTGTGTTCATACATACTGTGCATTTGTGTTTCTGCACACAGGCATTCATAAGTGTGCATGTGCTGCAAAATCCTGGATATTAATTCAACTCTGAGTGTAAAAATTGACCTGTTATTAATTCAACTCATACAGGTCAAAAGTGTACCTCTATGGGGAGTTAATATAGAGGGAGCCTGTGTTTATACTTCAGCTATTTCCAAAACATTTCAAGACATTTGAAAAGAAAATCCCCCAAAATGGGATGCTATAGGATTAAGGGGAGACCTTTGTTAATCCTGGTGGGGATCCGGAGGCTAACCGGATCCGGTGACCTTTTCATTAACAGAGGGCCTGGCCTCTCTACTTAATAAGTTACGCCTGTCATACTGTAATGTGTTTAAGTTAACATTCAGTACGTAAACGGAGTGTGTAAGTATGGCTCTGTACTGTAATGTGCATGTACTTGTGTGTTGTGTATAATGCAGGCTCGCGCACACGTGCATCTCTCGAAACGTATACTGTACAAGCGCCCGCGCTCGCTTCCGCGACATCACGCAAGCGAGATTGGCTACGGCTCCCAGCATTCCTAGAGGGCTGGCGTCATGCTTCCTGTGTGAGCCGCCCTCCCCGCTAGCAGTTGGTGGCATGAGGAGGAGACGAGGAGCAAAGGGAGAGTGAAGCAAGGAGGCAGGGAGCCAGGGAGCAGTGGTGCTAAGGAACTGAGTACATTTACTACTGTACTTGAGTACATTAGTACTTACTTAAATTAGTAGCTTGTGACTTTATATCCACTACATTTCATAGACAAATATTGTACTTTTGACCTACATTTCTAGGAATGGACCCAAACTTACAAGATTTATTATTATTATGAATAACCACTTAATAGCTTACCGAGATGTCTTCTTCTTATTATTATTATTATTATTTATCAGAAATAAAATGTCCTTTGTAATTTGTACTTTTGAATACTATTTCTAAAAGCAAGCATACTCCAGTACTTTAGCTCAAGTACAAATTTGATCGAGCAACTTTCGGCCCCCACCTTCACTTAATGCAGCCCTCAGGTTAATATGGTAATACTGATTCCAAACATGCAAACATGACCAATACTACAGTCTAGTAGTTGAATGACTAGTATAGTAGTATTAAAATATTAAGTCTTTTTACGTCCAATGTATTTGTATTTAATTTCATAAAGTTAACAGAAGTATAACTAAATGCATTTGAAATTACATCAAGATGTTACATTTCAGGATTCCAATTCAAAAGTAGCAATAACTTGCGACACGTTTTGAGCTTGATCGGCTATTTTTGCTCCTCTTACTGGAGATGAGATATTTTTGCTCGACAGTAACAATATGCAATGTGGCCCCGGAGTGAGTGTGGAAATATAATGGCCCTTTCCATCATCATTGTTGCCCACCCCTGACTTAGTTAGTTGAGCAATATTTGACCAGGAGTATCTACACTTTGACTCAAGTACTGAGGTTGAGCGGCCATCACTGGGAGGGAGAGATGGATGGAGAGAGGCCTGCGCAACTTGCAGCTGTTCAGGATTGAGAGTAAAATACACCCCCCCATCCCCTGAGCCCCCTTTCAGTGAGTGTTGCGCTGCATGGATGGATTAAAGCAAAGACAGCATTTACAGCAGAGGGGCCCTCAGGAGCCATGCAGTGAGAACACAGAAGAGGAGGACCATGGGAAGAGGAGGAGGATGGAGGCTGGCGATGGATGTGAACAGACAGATGAGGAGGGACAGCTGTTCCTCTAGGAGGCAGAGCCAGGGTGGGAGGAGGAGGAGAGAGGAGCATGGTGCATGGGAAAAGAGGAGGGTTGAGAGGGTATGGCGTGCATGCAACATCATCTGAACCATGGATCTTTAGCACTTTTACCCTGGCATCCAGGGACATGCAGAGAATGTTAGAGACGCAGGGCTGACATATCTAAAAGGGCCTTTTGGTGAAAATATCGTTTTCAGTGCTTGATGCCACACTGAACTAAGCATAAAAAAGGCAATGTTTTACACTAACAGCATGGATTTCTACACAGAGAGGGTAATTCTTTCAACATAAGATGCTGCATTCAAGTTCAGGAGAGTTTGGACTAGGAAATTCTCTTGAATATGCCACCTTCAGGTATGATACGGAAAGAGGGGCATTTGCGTTTCTTTCACCATAGTAAAAACTGCATTTATTGTCTGAAGAGGGCAGTTTTTACAGACGGATAAAAGGGCAGGGGCTCAAGCCCACTTTGATGTCTATGTGTGCACTGTGCACGTGCCTGCTGGCATCCCTCAAAATGTCAAATTCTTCCCAAATATTTTACCTTTTTTTGCGAAAATTCATCTTCCCTTCCCTTATATGTTCAAAATTTGTCGATTTACAAGCTTAACAGCGCGCCGTGAGCTATATCCAAAGTAACGCAAGTTACTTTTTTTCATTCCCCCGATAGTATAAAATAGGATTTAATCTGGTTGCCTGCGGGCCGGTTCCCACAGTAGCAGCAGTAGATCAAGTATAGGTGGACGTTTTCCTATATGCTGAACACATCGAAACACACACCAGGGCCTGGGGCCAGGGATAGAGATCTTTTATTGGCTCTCCGGGTTTCCACAGTGCGGCGATCAATATCCTGTCAGTCTGTTTAGAACGACTGATCCCTTCATCTGAGTCAGATGTGCTTCGTTCCACACCCAGTCCTTTTCAATTTCACCATCTCCTCGCCAGCCTTTCTGAGACCACAATGGAGATTAAGTACTGTACGTGCGTACTGTACGCATACTGTATGAGTGCGTGTGTGTGTGTGTGTGTGTGCACGTGCGCGCACCCATACTACTATTCTTGTGAGGACCGATTTGTTCCCACAAGGAGTAGAATTTTAGGAATAGACACTTGTGATGTGGTCATTTTATTGTCTAATCAGGCTTTTATAAACACCCTGAACAGTTTTTAATTTGCTTCATTCAGTATTTAGATATTTGATGTAAATGTTACCAGGCCGTGTTTTTTCAATAACTTTCTTCATTTATTTTTAATAATTGTTTTATTGTATTACATTTTTTTTCCATTTTCCCAAAGAATTATTAAAAATAAATGAAAAAAGTCATTGAAAAAACACAGTTTGCTCACATATTAGGAGGGTAGTATGAGTGACCAGAAGAAAAAAATAATGGGTGTTTTTAATGAATCTATCATGGTTAAAATGGAGTTTGAAGTTACAATGGGTGTGTATGGGAAAAGCTCCTGGATACAAGCCACACACGTGCACTGACTGTGGAGGCTGTTCCTGCCTGCATTTCTAATATCATTTCTTATTCATAATATTTAGCCCAGGAGGGCATCTGAATAGTCTGACCATGACATGATGACCCTGTGCTGTTTTAAATTCTACAAGCTTCCTCAGACAATGAGAATGTGGAAACAGTGGAACAAAAATGAAAAGAAAATGCAATCATGTGGATCTGCACACATGCATGCGCGCACTCTCTCCAATTTCCAAAGTTCAATAGGCCTATTTTTCTACACTACTACATCTCAGACGCAAATATTATACTTTTATTCCATTGCAATTATTTGACAACTTTAGTTACTAGTTACTTTGTAGATTTTGATTATTATATAAAACATACATTTTTTTTAATACTTTTTATTGCCTTGATCTCAGTCTTTACATTACACATTTCACATTTCATGTCCATATTTGCCATCACCTTAATTTTTTTTAATACATATACACAGAGTGAAAAAACTGAAATACAACTATCGTGTGGAGTTTTTTCACTCCAGAAAAAGAAGACTAGTATGTATATTATAAGTACCTTTTACCAATTCGAGAGGGTTGAAGTGATACCGGATTTGCAGCTTGGCAAATAAAAGGTGAATTGAACCCAGTGCATGACGGAGGATGATATCACGATAAATTAAATCTCCACGATACGATTATTGTGAGTGTTTTTGCCAGACCCATGAAATGGGTAGGCCTACATAAGCAAATGTCGGTCTGTCCGGGTTTTCTATATAAAGGGTATATATGATGATGACATGATGATGACATGCCTACAAAAGGCATGATGTCATAAATGATGATGACAGACAGGGGGTCTGGCACAACCAGGTTGACCTGGTCTAGTTTATCATGATAAACGATAATATCGCGTATCGTCCCATCCCTAGTTAGGATACGTTAAATCACTGCTCCTAATAGTTGCAGTTGCAGAGGACACATTTCACACATGTGCTGATGCACTGTGACAAAAAATACCCCCAAGGACTGGAGTTGGGGGACTTGACATCTTTAACCACATCTTTAAACCCATGGCGTGAACTACTTTAATATGAATGTTTTCATGAGTACATTTTTAATGCACTTTTCTTGAACATTCTTTTATTAAGCAGATCTCTTGGCAGGCTCGTATCTGTATCTGTATCTTGTTCAATATCAAATGTTTGTTTTGGGTGGGGGGGGGGGAGAAGGAAATGGCAGTCATCAGTCGGAGTAATTCCATCCATTCCCAGCTGGCCTGACCACCACTCTGTCTGTGTGTGTGTGTGTGTGTGCGCGTGCGTGCGTGCGTGCGTGCCAGCACTGTCCTGAGTGCGCTGTCCAGTGCCACACTCACAGCTGTGAGCGCTCTGGGGTAGAGAGACAGCTGCAGATCTCTGCCCACACCCCCGCCAGACCAATGAGGGCATGGCTGCAATGCCATTTGAACCATGGCTCTTAACCATTTTCACTCTGGCCTCTCCAAAAAGTGTATTCTTTTCATACCCTTTTCACATCAAAATCTTCCCTATAATAGTATATTTTCAAATATTTTCAACATTCTTATGAAATCGTCTAAATCAGGGGGTCTTCAATGTTTTCAGGCCAAGGACCCCTTGAGAGAGTTGAAGCAGGGACCCCCACAACCTTTTTGTATTCTCCATTATAGTTTCATCGTTTGACAGCACAATCATCAGTGTATTTTGGATTCATGTCGATTTGTGTTTTCAGATTTTTAACCACTTGAACCGTCAATACTTTCACTTTCACTCTGTACTTGGTCTGCTCTTTTTTCCCCTCTTTCCGAAAATAACTGATCTACAAGCTTGTAGATCTGCTATTTTTGGCTAAAGTTCTCAGAATGTAGACGCCAGGGTTTAAGTGATTAATATAAAAAAGGAGAAAAAAGGTTTCCATCACACAAAGATTTGGAGGACCCTAGTAACTCTGGGGACCCCCTATGGGTCCCAGACCCCATGATGAAGACCGTTCAAATTTATTTGAAAAAGAACACATCTGCAAGCTCGTCGATCGTCTCTCTTTGAATAGCCAGCCGCTTGTGTGCCAACAGTGTCCTGTATGAGTGTGCTGTCCACTGCCGCAGCCCACAGCTGTGAGCGCTCTGTGCTGGAGACAGCTGCAGACCTCTGCAAGCCCCCCCCCACCCAGCCCCCAGCCCCCCGAGACCAATGAGACCCCATTACCGACTCACAAGACAGGAATGGCTTTTCAGCGCCCCGTCCGTCACCCCCTGCTTTAGGTTAGATTCCTTATCTGTGGCGTGTTGGTTGCAACAACGCCGCCACGTACGCAGCCAACTGTAAACCCGTTAGTGTCATGTGTGTTTCTCTTCTTGATTCTTGATTTGCCTCAGTAGTCCAGAACAGAGGAAAAGACAATAGGTTCAGTGTGTGGAACGCTTGAACTTCTATCCCTCCCATTACGTCTTGAAGACCCGTGCTGGAATGGTTTACAACACACACACACACACACACACACACACACACACACACACACACACACACACACACACACACACACACACACACCGATGCTCCCAGAGATGGCCCGAAAAGCAATTATTTTCATATTGATATTACAATTAGTATGATACGCCGAATGTCGAAATTGAATTTACGTTTGCCGAGGCCAGAAGCAGATGGTGCATTGATCATCCGCCGTGAATCCATACGTGCAATACAGACAGTAACTTATGTGAATTGCAAATATTGTCTAGCGGGGGATGATTAGTTGGAGGTTTCTGTTTGGACACCCAGAGTGCGTGTGTGTGTGTGCATGAACACACACACACACACACACACACACACACACACACACACACACACACACACACACACACACAGAACAACTCCTTCTAAACACATCTGTCTCAACCGAAGTTTAACAAGGCGCGTACCGTCGGAAATAACTCAACCTCTAACGACGGCCTCCTTTGCATGTTTAAAGTGGCCCCTAACACACAATCAGTAGTTTTCATGTACGGACTCCCGCCGTGCTCCCAGGGTTCACAGTGTTGTACAGAGCATCTCTCAAGACAAATAGTTCATCACCCATGGCTGCTGGGAGATGTCACACGCAGTCAACACATGGCAGCAATACCCGCCGCAATATCCCCCTGGTTGATACTTCGTGGGATAGCGACAAGAGTAGCGAGGAGAGACGATCTTCAACGTGCCACGTTGTGACAGATTGGGAGTTTGTAGATCGATAGAGCTCTTAAACTCTTAGCCTGTGCAGCAGGCGTATTCAACTAGATTAGGCAGGGGGCCACAGTTGTAAAATGACTTCAAGTCAGGGGCCACAAGACTGTTAAAACAGTGTGCTATATGTCTGATATGTCCATTATATAACCTGCTTTATAGGGGCTGCTTTATATTGCATTTATGCATTTTGATGCATGCATATAGGATAATGATAGTGGCAGTCCTTTATAGTGCACAGGCTTTGATTTTGATATTAAGTAAATAGGAAGTAGATATTTCAGTATGTTCTATGCACGGATCCCTGGCTTGGACGCATCTTTGTGAGAAAAATATTGGAGACAGACTCGCAAGGTGAAGTGTTTACATGTTTGTATGAATGAAAGGTTTTTGCATTTTGGTTATGTCTGAGGCCTGAGCACTCAGCTGGTGACAGCACAGGCTTTTATGATGTGTTTCATGAAACATTAGTGGAGAGCTCTACAATCTTTCAGACCAGACCGGATCTGGTGAAAGGATGAAAGAAGGATGGAAGATGGACAGTGCACTGCAGGTGGAGAATTATTTCTTTGATGTAATGGACAAAATCCTCTCAAAATTCAGAAATGGCTGCTATAAATGGAGATGGCATGTGATGAACGGACTGCACTCAAAACTCATCTGCTGCTACCTACCTACATGAAAAAAAAATAGAAAGTACTGAGATGTACAGAAGTAGTAAAAGTAGACAACATTTCTGTCTGTTTTGTTTCTTTGTAAAATGAAAAAGGTCTTTATACTGTACTATTGATACTTATTGTACTTTTACTTTTGATATGTAAATAGATGTTAACACCAGATATCTTATGTGAACTGCAACACTTTGACCCATGTTATTTTCGTATGGAAGATTTTAACTTTTACAATAGTGCAATATCTGTACTTTTACTTAAAGGGGAAGACCACCCATTTTCAATATTGAACTATGTCATGAATATACCTTTAGAGGAGTTGTGTGGAAATAGAAAAAAAGTTCCCCCCCTTCTGTGTTGCCTAGAACTGGAAGATTGATTTTGGGGTTTGTATTGTAAAGTACAATGTGTGATGTCATCAAGTTTTTACAATACAATATACTTTACAATACAAACCCCAAAATCAATCCTCCAGTTCTAGGCAACACAGAAGGGGGGGAACTTTTTTTCTATTTCCACACAACTCCTCTAAGGTATATTAATGACATAGTTCAATATTGAAAATGGGTGGTCTTCCCCTTTAAGTAATGCCTTTCAAGTATATGTGCCACTGTTTTGTGAGCTTGTAAATCTGCTATTTTCGGCTAACGTTCTCGGATTATGGACACTATGGTTCAAGTGGTAAAAGGTTTCTATCGCACAAAGATGTGTAGGACCCCCCCTGTAGTGGTTCTGAGGACCCCCTAGGGGTCCCGGACCCCCTGTTGAAGACCCCTGCTTCAGGAGTGACCCCCCCAGCCCCCTCTGTCATCCATGGTGCAACGCTCCCGGCCTAGCGGACATGTGGTCCCAGAAGTTATTTTGTAGAAACATTGTGGTGACAGCCGGGCCTCCCGCCCTTCCGGTGTTTGTCCCATCCGGCAGGTGTCTCTGTCCATGAGGAACGCAAGAAGAAGAAGCGTACAGCTCCCGACAATGAGGACTAATTATATAGACATAATTATATTTGTCTTATTACACAGCGTGTCAATGAGGCGCTAATTAATTTTGGCTGCTAATGGGAGGTCTAAATGTTCCTGTTTTCCAGGCCGTCGGACTTGCTTTTCATCTGTCTTCCGGTGATTTAACGTTCTGTCTCTCCTCATCAATTGTTAATTTTCCCCCTTCTCTTCAGCTGTAGTTTGCTCTCTCTCTCTCTCTCTCTCTCTCTCTCTCCCTCACCCACTCATTCATTCATTTTCTCCCACTTGTTGTTTCACCTCTATCTGTCTTTGGTATGATTCTGTTGGCTTGGTCCAGAGCATGATTCCCACTCTACCACGCAACACTCCACTGTTCCCTCGCGTCCCGACCCCATGATCTGCACTTAGCTGTGAACTAAGGAAGTGGAACTCAGGCCCTTGCCTTTCAGTGTTTTGACAGAGAGGGGGAAAAGCTGTGAAGCAGCTCCATTATTTCCTCATCATTGCTTTTATATCCCACATGAAAGTTTTTTTTTTCCCGACAACTTTTTGTGTGAACTTGTACACCAAGGAATAGGTTGCCATTCATATGCAACCAAGCATTAAATAAAATGGTGACTATCAAGTGTGGAGTTGTCCCTTCTCAAGTCCCAAGGCTTTATTTGTACTTACTTACTTAACCCTAACCCTAACCCTAACCCTTGAATGTGTCGCTCATCAAAAGGATCATAATAAATACAAAACAAACGGTTTTGGACATACAAGATTTCCAACCAACAACGACGATATATATAATACAAAATATAAAATCGTTTTGGTAGACTTTGCTGGCAAATTCTAAAACGACGTCACTCGGTGGCCAAACCTTTGGTCTTTCCTGTAGGCTTGCTGCTCAGGAGTCTCTTCCCCGCTGATACAAGGGAAACACCGCGCTGCCCATTCCTCATCGTAAAATGAAAATGGAAAGGTGGCGTCTCCGCCCTCGTAAGTCATCCTGGGGGAGGCGGGCGTGCCGCCGCTGGCATCAGATTGAGCCTGTAAATCAGCCCCGCGGCGCTCTGCTCATCTGCCCGCTGCTCATGGGGCCGCATCATTCATGCCGGGGCCGCCACCGCCGCGCCGAGCGATTTGCTACCATGCAGCACATTTTCCCTTGGTCACATAAAAATCCAGGCTTAATGGCCTGTGTGAGTGAGGCACGCGCAACGCTTAGAGAGAAGCCGCGCGCCTCTGCTCGGTGTCGGCTGCTGGGCTACCACAAAGGTGGTGGCATACGTTCGGTGGTTCTCAAAGTTCTCTTAAGAACCCTGGGGGTTTGGCTCAGTTTTGGTCGCACTGAGACAATATTTTTGATGATCGGGTCATCAGTCAATAAGAGAATCTTTGAGTCTCCGCAGGTCATCAAATGATTGGCTCAGGAATGTGACAAAAACAAACCAAATCAAAGCTTTATGGGGTGTGTACTGTAATTGATAGAAAATATGTCAGTTTTTTGGGGGGGAGGTGGGGAACTATTACTTTAACCCTATACTTCTACAAGCTCACACAAGTGTTCCAGATATTTTTTTAAAGTCTCGAACACAGATCTTCTGTTATGGGGCACATGATTTTTTCAGAAGGCGGTCCATGGTCTAATGCTACCGATCAATCTGGAGGCACCTTGACATGAAAATGTCAAGGTGGCTCTCTCTCTCTCTCTCTCTCTCTCTCTCTCAATTCAATTCAATTCAATAGGCTTTATTGGCATGAAATTGTACAAATGTTGCCAAAGCACAAATACAATTATGACAAACAACAAACAATATAACAATATAAATCAATGAAATTACAGTACATAAAGGAGATGGTGCGGTAAAGTAAACATGGTATACAGTATATGTGTCCTTGTCCTACTGGTTGGTTGTCCCTTTTCTTGTGACGGAATTGACATATTTTGCAGCTAAAACTCTCTCTCTCTCTCTCTCTCTCTCTCTCTCTCTCTCTGTGTCCTGTCTTGGCAAGGGGGTGAGGGTATTGCCGCAGGGTACAAGGTTGCACTGGTACAGTGTTATGTTCTGTCTTGAGCCAGGCTCTGAGAAGGCAGCCAGAAGCACTCAGTGAAACACCATACAGTAGGGAGACCAACCGTAGTGCTGCTGGGTACTGTACTGTACTGTACTGTACTGTACTGTACTGTACTGTACTGTACTGTACTGTACTGTACGCTAGTGGTGTAAAGTAACTAACCACATTTACTTAAGTACAACTTTGAGGTATTTGTACTTTACTTGAGAATTTCCAATCTCCAATACTTTTACTTCTACTCCACTGTATCTCAGATCCAAATAGTGTACTTTTACTCCACTACATTAATTTGAAAACTCTAGTTACTAGTTATTTTGATGGGATACATTATTATATTATAAAACATACACAAACCACTTTAGTCCTATTTTATACCTTGGCTATTTGAAAAAAGCCGATCTACAAGCTCGCAACGGGTTGCAATGCGTCGCATCGCACAGCGTTGTGAGCTTGTAGATCTGCTATTTTCAAACATTTTGTACTTTTACTTTTGCTACTTTAAGTACATTTTGATGCCTGCCAACACTTTCACACTGTTACTCAAGTACATTTTGAATTGCGGACTTTGCGGACAGTGTTTCTATATTGCAGTATTGATACTTTTACTTAAGTAAAATATGTGAGTACTTTTGATCCACCACTGACTGCACTGTACTGTATGCTCTTGCTCTGCTCTTGCTCTTCTCTGCTCTGGGCTCCGCCGCTGCTGCTCTTAAAACTTTAATAATCTGGGCTGCCTGTTGGGATACAGGGCCTGCATTTTATTTTCTGCCTCTTATGGCTTTAACAAGGTGGTTGGTTTCTCTCCATAAATACAGCATTATTATTCATGGCCTGAGGTGAAGCAGGGGGTAACGACTGAGGAGCACAACTTGCCCGAAAGGCCAGCCCGCCTGAATGAGCACACGTGCAGGGGCGTCACAAGGGTGGGGGGGTGGGACTGAGTTACTAGGGCCCATGGTGGAGGGGCCCTAATTATTTTATACTTTAGCTATTGAAAAATAGCAGATATACAAGCTGACAGCGTGGCACTGTGGTGTGCCCCGCTGCGAGCTTCACTGCGATCTGCTATTTTTGAAAAGTCGTGAAAATGTGTGCAAATCTTTGAATATATGTATTTTTTTAAGCGAACATTTGTAACTCAAATTTTGCGTCCCTGGAACTAAATATTTTGGTCCTTGGTCAAATACATATCATTTTGGGGGTCCCTTCACATGAAAAGGTTTGAGCACCACTGACATAGAAACATAGGTTTTTCCAAAAACCTTACAAATTTTCATGATCTTTCAAAAATAGCAGATCTACAAGCTCGCAGCGCGGTACTCCGCGCTGTGAGCTTGTATATCTGCTATTTTTCAATAGTTAAAGCACAAACTAATACGTAATACTGTGTTCCCAGTCTAAATGGGTGAACGAGAGAACGAAGAGTGAGCGGGAATGAATCACGCTGCAAAACAGCAAAGGCTTTGGGCTAATTTATAACGATTTATATGAAGACTTCCCTAAACATCGTTGCGTCGTTAATAAATCATGAACATTAGAATTTTGTTCATGAATCTATATTTTCTCCAGGGACTACTTTCATATTATTAAAAATGTTTTTCTCCAAATCAAGCTGCACTTTAAAATGCATTAAAACACAATAATAATGAATCTTTGACAGAAAATCTTGTGCACTGGATTACACCCCAACTGGCAGTTGAATTTCATATATTTTTCATATTTTACTGAAATTAATGGAATCCATAGTTTCCTTAAAAAAAATAAAACAAACTAGGTAGTCAGTGGGATAAACATGCCAGGCTACATGGTTCTTTAATATTAAACTTTTTTTTTATAATTCAAATGTTTTTTATTTTTTTCTTCTTAATACAAAAAGTGGTAATGGGTGGTACAGTGCAGCACAACAACAGGTACAAATATATATACAGTCAGTCCAAGATAATACAAAAATAAAAATACAAAGGAAATAAAAGTAGGAACCTCTTCACATCTTCAAATAAGTGTCATATATGTTAGAAAACTATCCCATATCTCTTTCATCTTTCCCATACCATTCACTCTTCCCAGCATGTACTCATACGATGTGATTTTGATCATCTCCTCGTTCCACTCTTTAAAAACAGGAGTTCTTGGGGTTTTCCAGTTCCGCAGCAGGATTCTGGCTGCTGTGACCAGTCCAACCTTTACTATTACAAAAGCTTTTTTATTTAACCCAGGGACCACTGTCCTGTCTCCTAAAAGACAGAGCAGTGGTAGTGGGGGTATGGTAAATCCCAACCATTTTGACAGGTAATCAAGAATTGTACACCAGAAAGGATACACCATGCGACATTCCCAAATCACATGGACATACGTGCCAACTTCTTCTTTACACTTCCAACATGTATTACTCTCTGCAATTCCCATTTTCTGTAATCTAGTTGGTGTGTAGTAATATCTATGAATTATTTTATATTGAATACATTTTCCCCTTGCTTCTCTGATCCCTTGTCCTGCATTTGCTATAAGTCCTTTCCAATGTTCATCTTCAATATCCACACCCAGATCCCTTTGCCATATCAGTTTGAGACTGTCACATGTATCACCTAACTGTTGTTTTGACATTTTATAAAATACGGAGGCGGTATGAGCTTCGTGTGGTAGTTTTAAATAATCAAGCAATGGGTTTTCACCAGCATCAAAAGTACTGCCCAGACAATGTCTCATTTGGAAATATTTCCAAAATGTACCATCATTCCCAAGTTTATATTTCGCTCTCAGATCTGAGCAAGTTATAAAGTTCCCATTGTCAAATAGGTCACTGATATTATTAATCCCGGCTGTCTGCCATTTTTTCCAAAATACCTTTGTCTTCCCAATACATATTTTAGGGTTATTCCAGAGTGAAGAGTATGGTTGTTTATACTGTGACATCTTGTGTGCTTTATGAATCTTAGCCCATACATTCTTTGAATGTGACATTATAGGGTTCGGATTGGGTTCATTGCTCGCTGCCTGTGACAGAACATCAATTGGACGAAATGGTGAAGCCAGGCTTCTCTCTATGATTACCCAGTCCAAGTCAGAGTCCAACCCACTAAAGTGTTTAGACAATTTAGCCATTTCGAAGGAGATATTGTATGTCCTCATGTCTGGTAGGGCAAGGCCCCCTCTATCTCTAGGCATCCACATTTTACTCAGTTTGATTCTCGGTTTTTTCTTTTCCCAAAGAAAGTCCCTAATGATTTTATCATACTCTTTATAGATCCTGTCAGGGATATTCAAAGGGAGCATTGCTGAAATATAGTTAAACTGAGGTGCAACCACCATTTTGATAACATTCACTTTACCCCAGAGAGACAGTTTCAAAGTGCTCCACTTTTCCAGATTGTTTTTTATCTTCGTAAGTAATGGCTCATAATTTAATGCAATAATTTTGTCCAAATCTGAGGTAAGTCTAACTCCCAGGTATTTCATTCCAATAGGAACCCATCTGAAACCAAACTGAGTCACCATGTGTGAATGACATGATCTGGATATTGGCATAGCCTCAGATTTACTCCAGTTAATCTTATACCCAGACAGCTCAGAATATGTCTGAATAGTATCCATCAGGGGAGGTAGGGAGTTAGCAGGGTCCCTTATCAGTAATAAAATATCGTCCGCGTAAAGCATCAGTTTATGCTCTTTCCCCCCTCCCTCCACCCCTTTTATCGCTGTATTGGCTCTGATCATGGCTGCCAGTGGTTCGAGAAATATCGTGAATAGCAAAGGGGATAAACTGCAGCCTTGTCTGAGAGACCTAGTTATGTTAAAGTATGGAGATATGAATCCATTTGTGATAACTGCAGCTTTAGGATTTTTATATAAAATATTAAACCAAGTCCTGAAACCTTCGCCAAAACCAAAACGTGACATTGCGGCCGACATGAAGCCCCAGTCTGACCTGTCAAAGGCCTTCTCAGCATCCAGTGAAAGGGCGGCGACAGGGGCGTCGCCCGCCGCATGACGCCACGTGAGATGAATTAGCCTCCTTAAATTGTCGCTAGAAGTCCTAAATTTGATGAAGCCAACCTGTTCACCTAGGATAATGTCTGGTAACACTTTGTCCAGACGTAGTGCTAGTATTTTAGTCAACAGCTTGCAATCTACATTAATTAAGCTTAAAGGCCTGTAATTCGATGGGTCTGTGGTGTCCCTGTCCTTTTTGGGGATCAGTGTTATTAAAGCTTCATTGAAAGTGCCTGGTAACGTTCCCAGTTCAAATGCTTCTGTATATACTTTAGTCAAAATGGGAGCCAAAATATCTATACATTTTTTAAAGTACTCGATAGGGAAGCCATCGTTGCCAGGTGACTTCCCCATTTTCATCGCTGCAATAGCATTCCTGACCTCTTTCTCATTAATCGGTGCATCCAGAAATTCAGCCTGTTGTGGGGTCATTTCGGGCAGATCTATCCTGGAGAGAAAATCTTCTAACTCCCCCTGCTCGTAATTAGAGGTAGACGTGTATAACTCTTCATAAAATTGTTGAAATACCTTGTTAATTTCTTTAGATGATGAAACTATTTCATTCCCCTTTTTAATTGCAGGAATAACACTATTATTATCTTTTTGCTTTAATTGTCGGGCCAGAAGTTTGCCAGTCTTCTCTCCCCCCTCATAAAAATTGGTCCTCAGTCTAAATAATGCATATTCTGTTTTCTTATTATATATCTCGTTCAATTGGAATTTGCATTTGCATAATTCCCGATACACCTCTTCCGTATAATGTTCTGCCAAATTTTTCTCTAGTCTGCCAATTTCACCTTCCAATTTACGTACTTGTTCAATACATTCTTTTTTCTTTTTAGATGATTGTGCTATTAATTTTCCTCGAATAAATGCCTTGCTACAGTCCCACACTGTAGCCTTTAATATTAAACTTGAAGCTCAAGGGCGGCCGAGCGTCTAGTCGGCGACCTGGCCAACTCGGGAACAATGTAAATAGGGAATGAATGCCCCGCCCTTTAATGCAAACCCCATTATACCTGTTGTCATACGACCTGTTTTGACCATCTGTTTGCCTGTGTCCATTTATGCCCATATATGGAGATATCTGTATCTGTCTGTCTGTGTCCCTTTTATGCCGAAATATGGAGATCTCTGCCCGTTGGGTAGCCAAGCGTCTAGTCGGGTGCCGGCCTACTCGGGAACAATGTAAATAGGAAATGAATGCCCCACCCTTTAATGCAAACCCCATTATAACTGTTGTCATAGGACCCGTTTTGACCATCTGTTTGCCTGTGTCCATTTATGCCCATATATGGAGATATCATGCCCATATATGGAGATATATGTATGTCTGCGTCCATTTTATGACCATATATGGAGATCCATGGCATTTTTTGTTGACTCATGTGGCGTACGTGATGTCAGAGTCTTTTATGAAGTGATGTCACAATGACTCAGTGGGACAAACAGTTCTCGAGATACGTGGATTACATCTACGCATACACACGCACGCGCGCCTGTCACAGAGATTATTGTAAGATGAATTCGAAAAACACCACAAAATAAACCATTAATCACAACTACGTACAAATTAGATTTGATCATCTGACAGATTGGCAGTGGGACCCAGGCTCTGGTAGTAAGTAAGATTGACAAACCAAAACGCATCCAAATCCCTGGTCTGTTGTTGTTTGTCTGACGCTGTCTGTGTTCCTGGCAGGCCGGCCGCTGACCTTTCAAACAGCCTGCGTGTGAGTGAACAGCAGAGAACGTCTAGAACTTCTTCTCCCCCCTCCTCCGAGGAAAGGTAAGGCCCCGACTTCCACCTCCACCTCCCACGCACCGCGCCATCTGCCACCACAATCTGTTAACATCGCAGGCAGCAAACGTGCAGTCGAGGATCTCTGGTCACCCGTGTTGTTTTGGTAGTGCTCCACTCCGCCAACATCTCCCGCGAGGTGTGGCTGTTTATGCAACAAACCGCCTCGGACAAAATGGTATTTTACCTCGCATTACCTTTTTAACTTGCTATAGCTTGGCCAACGTCTTATTGGGCCGTGGATGCTGTGTAGTGAAAAACCGTGTCCGGATTTCAGTACCTAACAAATATGAGGTATTCCTTCCTACACTTCCAAGAAACCACTCTTCCTTCCCTCCTCCCCTCCCTGGAGTGCAGGCGGCGGCTAAAAAGGTCCATCTAAAATTAGCCAGGCAGCGGATAACCTGGACCCCTAGATCAAAGCCGAGCTGGACACGGTTCTGTGGTTGCAGAGAGGTCTGTGGGAGGAAGAAGAGACGAGTGCACAGCATGAAAGGGAGAGATGGATGATCGTGTGTGTGTGTGTGTGTGTGTGTGTGTGTGTGTGTGTGTGTGTGTGTGTGTGTGTGTGTGTGTGTGTGTGTGTGTGTGTGTGTGTGTGTGTGTGTGTGTGTGTGTGTGTGTGTGTGTGTGTGTGTGTGTGTGTGTGTGTGAATTGGAGAGAGAGGTTTGCTGGCAATCCCTACAGTATGAATAGTGGATGAGGAGGTCAAGGTGTTGCTTGTTCCACATTATACCCTTCAGTCCCTCTCAGCATCACCCTGGCACACAGAGGACCTTGGATGGTGTAGTTAGAGAATTGTGTGTGTTTGTGTGTGTGTGTTTTCCTCAGCTTCTTATGATGCTGTTCCTGATTGCTCACTCGGTGAGCGTCCTTCAACCAGGAGATCAATTCCATCTTTTTGAACTGTGTTCAGCCTCTCCTCCACCAAGTCCACGAGGACGGTCTGAACACAGGTGTGCCGGGGCATTCTCACCGCAAGGTGGCATATTGCGCCGGTTGGTCGAGGGACCTTTCGCGTCCAATGCTGACGTGCGCTTGCTCAGCTCAGCTCAATTGAATTTATAAAGTATGTTTAAATAAAAATGAGAAGCAAACATTTGGCAAGAGCATAGTTAGGGAGTCAGGCTCAACTGTAATTGAAGGCCAAGGGGAAACAATTATGTGCAATTTCAGACGGGCGCCTTAGCAATATATGTTTCTGTGAAATTCTCGCGCGCGTGCTTGTTCATGCACACGCTCACGCGCGGCAACAGATGGATTGTGGTCATCTTTGTAATATCGCCTGGCGTTTACTCAAGGAGTGATTGTGTTTGTGTCTCTGCCGCGGCGCGATCCCCGCTGATCCAAGCAAGAACGCCTGCGTTAATTGTCCCCCATCTGAAACGGCCTTTGGTCTTAAATAAAGATTTTAAAACATCTATGAACTGAACTGGGCAGCTCTAATATGGAGGGTCAAAGCTGCTCCAAAGCATGGGGGCAGCTGCTGCAAAGGCTCAGTCACCTCTGGATTTTAACCTACTGTAGTCTTGGGCACAACCAGCAGCTGGTCAGAGCTCTGTATGGGGTGTAAGAGTGAAGAACTTAGAATGGGGGCGGAGCCCATTTTGAAACTTTAAAAACAAACATTAAAAGTGTGAAATCAATTCTGAAGCACACAAGGGAGCCTGTGGAGTGAGGCCAACACTGGAGCGAGTTTATGTTTCCTGAGTTGATGATCATTTACTATTCTCTGCTGATCAGTACAACTTCAATACCGCTGAGTTGTCAGATGCAGGCTTGAGCCCCGTGAGGCGAGCCTGAGCGAGGCGACAGCTGGGGCAGTGTGTCTGCCTTGTTGGGTAAATGTTTGAACAGTAAATGTTTGAACGAGGTTTCAAAGTTGTTATGCCGTTTTTCCAATGTCAAGTCTGCACGTTCCGCACTCTCCCGGAGGTGTCACTCTCACCTCAAGGTGTCAATTGTCCCCCCGATCTCATCAAATCAAATACTACAGCTTGGTCGAGTGACTGCTCGAGAGGATAGGAAAGCGTTGCAGGTATGCAGGCAGTGCTAGGAGGTTGTGTAGGTATGCAGGCAGTGTGAGGTACAATGCTAGGAGGTCAGTAGTAACTGAGACTACACACCAGGATGGAGGAGGAGACATATTAAGTACATTATGCAGACAATCTTCAAAGAAGGATTCTTACCGTCCCTCCTCCCCACCTCCTCCTCCCCTACTCCAAGTGTAGCCCGAAGATGCCACTTCACGTTTGTCTCTCCAATGAATCATTTGCATATTTATTTCCCAGGCCAGGCAGCACTACACACACACACACACACACACACACACACACACACACACACACACACACACACACACACACACACACACACACACACAAATATACACACACTGACACTGACAAGCACACTGGAGACCTCGGGCGCATTTGTTTAATTGGCTATTGATTGACTATGCAGTGGCAGTGGGGGGCCAACGAATTAGAGAGTGCTTGTGGGTGGGAGGTGACAGGGTAGTGGGAGGGTGCCGGGAGACCTCATGAGACGGGGTCTCAAGGCGGCGGTTGAATAATTTACTTTGCATTTTTATTTATTATTTAGCTATATGGGAGATGGCTGTATAAGGCTTCCCCTGCCCCGTTAATTTGCATAGGTCATGCACAGCCATCGGGTTCTATTTGGGGAGACGGTTGGGGGCAGAGGGAAGGAGGAGGCAGTGTGGGCTCGCAGGGGACAAGCAATTCAATTTGGGTCTCAGAAGGAGACAACGATGGCTTTTCAGGAACCAATTTCATGTCAAACAGAAATAATGCTTTGTGTTTGTGTTTGTGTGTGCGTGTGTTTGTGTGTGCGTGTGTTTGTGTGCGCACGTTTTTGTGTGTGTGTGTGTGTGTGTGTGTGTGTGTGTGTGTGTGTGTGTGTGTGTGTGTGTGTGTGTGTGTGTGTGTGTGTGTGTGTGTGTGTGTGTGTGTGTGTGTGTGTGTGTGTGTGTGTGTGCGCGTGTGTTCGTGTGCACACGTTTGTTTTTGCGTGTGTTCGTGTGTGCGTGTGTTCGTGTGCTTGCGTTTGTGTGTGTGCGTGCGTGCTACTGGCCATGTTTATGTGTGATTGACGATTTGTGTGTGTGTGTGTGTGTGTGTGTACAGTATGCACGTGCATGTACATGAGTGCGTTCATGTGTGTTTGTGAGTGGCTGAGCGTGTGTGTGAGTGTGTGTTTGTATAAATTAGCTGTCTTGTAACAAAACAACGTGAGCAAACGCTCTTCCATATGCTAAGTAATGAATGAATATAAATGAAGGGGAGGGGAGGTGTTTTTGTGTTGGTCGCTGCCAACACATATTTCACGCCATGTGCATCTGGTATCCAATGCTCTGATAAAGGAGAAGCCTGCACCGGTGCAGTGATGTTAGGGAAGGAGAGAGCAGAGGCCTATGGGTAATTATTACCTGGTTCTGCCTGAGTGCAGCCTGATGTCTTCCTCCAGACCTGTACTGCACGTCTCAAAGCGTGGAGGGTGGAACTCTGTGTCCACTGTTTACACAATGCTCTACCCCCTCCCAATGTATATTATGTTCCCCATTTTCAACTGTTTTTATTGTATTTGTGACACTTGCTTTGGCAATGTAAACGTATGTTTTCTCATGCCAATAAAGCTCCTTTGAATTGAATTGAATGGATTAGCCCCGGTCCCAATTTTGGAGAGTCTTAGACCAGTGATTCTAGAGATTTGAAAGTCTCCCCTTAACTTTGACAGTGTAAATGATCCATTTCGTTCCATTTGTACACTAGTGTCAAAGTTACAGACTTGTAAGAATCAATTTAGACCCCCATAAAGGAACCTAGAGAGTCCCTGAAATCCACTTTCAGAACCACTGTCTTAGACGACCGATTATGATGTTTTGACAAACATCATAATCAACATTTACTGTTCAATTTGAAAAGGTTTCTATATAGCTTGAGGAACCGAATAGAACAGGGCGCCACTTCTCCATTCAACTCAATGCCATGTTCTTTTCAGTCGCCCTATTGCTGTACTTTGAAGGCCCTACAGGCCTACAGTATATGAGAACATTTGACTTAAATAAATACAAATGAACACAAATTCTGTACCTTTTTGATGGATAACAAATTAACACAAATGTTCAAAAATATGCCAGCGTGAGCTTTGGCTATTTTTCAAAGCTATTATAAAAACGTTCACCCATGCCCAGAATAGGCTTATCGTTGAAACACATCGACTGCATGATTGCCAAAAAAATTATTAAAAAGGTCAAATAATATCTGATATATCAGTCAGAGATCATTTCTTATTGTCTTAGTCAGGCCTGGAATTTCGTCATTTCAGGGGCCATGCCACTTGGCCTTTGGTGTTGTCCATTTTTTTGAGGGCGCAAAGGCCAAATGCTAGGGCAGGAAGGCCATCAAATAAAACAAGATTTTAGTCCATTGAAAGAATTTGTTGAATTTAAGGGTTAGGGATGATAAACTAATCTGCAGTGAAATAGATACATGATGATATTTACAATCTGATCCATGCTCAGCCATGCACCAATCAAAGTCACTGGATTGGTTTACAGATGGGGACTCAGAATCTCAACAAAAGACTGGTGAGTACACGACAAGAAAGAGACTGGTGTCTACTGTCTACATATTGCTAAGAAAGAGACAGAAGAGAAAGTGGTACAGTCAGCTGGGGCATTAAGGCCACTGTGGCCTCAGGTCATGCCATTGTTTTGAGGGGCACAAGGCCAAACTGAGTGGCACAGGCGGCCATGGCCTCCATGAAATTCCTGCCCTTGTCTTAATGCAATTTGAGTTTCTGTGGTTACGAGAGAAGACAGAACTGGGCTGCGAGGCCTGCACACTGCTGTAAAATCCTTACAGATCTATAAAAAAAAAAAGAAATAGCTCTCTGTATTTTTCAGCGTGTTTTGGTATCTCCAAGGACGGTACTGGTCTGAATTGCTCAGACCGTTTTGTGGTTTTAGATTAAATGGTATCTGAATAGGATTTCATTTGATTCTATACCCTTGCAGTATGTGATGGGCCAATCCCATAAAAGCTGTACATCCTATAAAGTTTAAGATGAGGTTAAACGCACAAGCGTTGATGCGTGAAAGTAGGTAGAAGAATCTGACATTCAAAAGGTATTTTTTCTTTCTTTCTTTTTCAATTTTATTTTCAAGCCCAGAGCACCAGCTGTATTCTGTCACTGTTGGGTTGGTAGAAACCTTGTATGTCCAAAATATGTATAAAACCCACAGACAGCATTCTGCCTGTCATTGTTGGCAAAAATGTTTCACAAATGTTTGTTTTTCATAAATAGCAAAAAAAGATTGAGGCATGGTGTTTCGACTTTGTGGCTTCATACGACTGTCATACACAAGTGTAATATACAGTAAATTTGAAATAAATAAATAAGTGTTCTGCTCGACAGTTATGATTATTGTAGAATCCAAAAGGAAATGGAAGAGACATTATAGTAGCAATATTTGTATTAATGTGCTCACATGTGCTAATTATTGACTAATTTGAGACTAATTTGAGACATTCCATCCATGACACACTTATAATTAGGCCACTTAAAGCTACCATATACTGTTGAGGTGGCATGAAGTCGCAAAAGACCACACACGCACGCGCGCGCGCGCGCGCACGCGCGCACACACACACACACACACACACACACACACACACACACACACACACACACACACACACACACACACACACACACACACACACACACACACACACACACACACACACAGAGAGCGTTACTTCCCACGCCGATTAGCTATTGTTGCTTCAACCTGTAACTGACTGCAGTCGGTCTGTCTGCCCATGCGGAGCGGCTTGCTTTAACGACGCTAGACGAGATGCAGGAATGTCAGAGAGGCATGCGTGTCACACAGCTGCGTCATCCTTCAGCCACGCTGCCTGCTCCTCTGCGCTGGGAAACCAGCCCAGGAATGTGTGCCCCCCTGCCGAGACACACACTTCCATGTCCTGTTCCTATACATGCCAGCGGTCGGTCCGGTCACACACTGGCTTTGATGCTTGTGTTGCTTGTGTGTGTGTGTGTGTGTGTGTGTGTGTGTCTGTGTGCATGCACACGTTTGTATTATTTTAATTGTGAGGGCCACAAGTATAGAATAATTTTAGAACTATTCATGGGTTGCATTTGTAGTCCTAAACCGGCCATATTGAGAACCGACACAGGTGTTCAATTTGTCTGATTGGCATAGAACCAATGTTCTAGGTTAATCAAAACACCTGTGTTAGTCCTCAAAATGGCTGGTGTAGGACTACAAATGCAACCCATGAATATTGTGAGGAATTTCTTCCTGGTCCTCATTGAAAACCATTTTATGGTTAACAAAGACTTTTTGAATTAGGCTTACAATTAAGAGAAGATTACAATTTACTGTTCAGCTTCAGGTAAGGGTGAGGGAGTTCCGGCAGATTTTTTTAAACATACACTGTAGTTGCATGCTGGTGTTGCACACCAAAATGAGCAGATCTGCAACCTGAAATTGTCAAAATGGCATTTACGGCGAAATTTGCCATCCTAAAATGTAGATGTCCCCGCCAGTATAGTAATACGATACGTGTGTGTGTGTGTGTGCGTGCATGCGTGCGTGTGTGCGTGCGCGTGTGGGGAGGTTGACAGGCGAGCGGGCCTGGGTATTGATCTGTTAGCCGTTAGGATTGGAGACCAAAGGGCAGGCCGGATCATCTGTCTGTCCGCTGAGAAGAGAAGGGCACTGAACACCATCTTAACAGCTCAAATCCACTTCCACTGGAGAGAGGGACCCGAGAGGGGAGGAAATACAATCAGAGGGGAAAAGAATTGAGTTAAGGAAAGAAAAAGTTGTTTATCCATTTGTGTGTGTGCGTGCGTGCGTGTGTGTGTGTGCGCGTTTGTGTGTGTGTGTGTGCGCGCGTTTGTTTGTGCGCGTGTCAGAGGCTGCTTGTACCACTGTGAGTGATGATGCCGTCTTCTACTTGCACCTCATTAGTCGTCGCTGATGGAGACAAACATGTCGTCCTCCACGGCCCGCAGGTTGACAAGACATTTAAAGATGACCCCTCGACCCCACTTAAGGCCACCCACAGGCAGGGGAATGTCCTCCTTAGTCCTGACTCACCACCCTGATGACTCTCTGATGACACAATCAGACACACGCACTGGGATCAATTCGCCTTTTTTTCCCCGAGCTGCATGGCCAGTACCATTTAAACCCTCTATAATTGGTCAAACGGATAACGTATCTGATGCAGACTTTTTTCACTCTCTATACCAAATAGCCTATCTACAAGCTTACAGCGTCGCGTCATATCGTCCCATCCCTAAAGGCCCATTCCCACTGGGCCAGATAACAGATAAAAAAATCTTTCTCCAGATATTTTTCCATTCAAAGTGGATGGTAGATACAGATAAAAAAAATATCTACCACAGATATTTGCCACAGATACTTTTATCTGTGGCAGCTATTTTTTGCGACCGTAGGTCGCATTTACTATCAAAACCTCCACCGGCTGTCCGTCTGTCCGTCCGTCTGTCTGTCACACGTCACACGTCACACTTTTGCCCTGCTCATATCTCCACAACCGTTGCCCCCATCCATGCCAAATTCTGCACACACACTCCTTACCTGCCAAACTACAACCTCCAAGGACCCCCGGAGCTCCAGGGACCCCCAGGTCCCTAGGGGACCCCCAGGTGTAAAAAATGACCAAATGTGCAAAAATGACCACCCCAACGGGGCTGCTCACGGGGAATTCCTGGGGACCACCCACTCCTGGTGCTCCAAAACGGATGCAAAAGTGGTGGCGCCCCAAGTGGAGGACCCCCTCCACTGCAGCTCACATAAAATGCCGTAACTCGGGCTAGGAGCGTCCGGGAGAGCCGGGGCCGGTACCTATTCGTCCACCAAGGCAACGCGGAGACCCCACCCCTCATTTCTCACATGGCCCTCTTCTAGCGCCACCTTCAGGCCGAACACATTTTTGGACACTGCTCCTACAGTTTTTGCCCTAAAATCACGCAAATCGCTACACAGTATGTCTACACTCATCCCATCAACATGAATCTGTCCCATATAGCGGCACCTTCAGGCCGAGTTTTTAAAAACACATTTTTGGACACTGCTCCTACAGATTTTGCCCTAAAATCACGAAAATCACCACACAGTATGTCTACACTCATGTCATCAACATGGATCAGGAAGATTTTGGAAAAACACATTTTTGCCCTATTTGTGGCGATAAGCTCTCCCGATTAGGGAGTCTTACTGGTTTTATCTGTATGATCTACCATCCACTTTGAATGGAAAAATATCTGGAGAAAGAGATCTGTTATCTGGCCTAGTGGGAATGGGCCTTAACATGCACGCACGCACGCACGCACGCACGCACGCACACACACACACACACACACACACAACGGATGGAGGGATGGGGGGAGGGCTGTAATCATGCGTCACACTGATTTTTCTTTGCTCGATTTACATAACGTCATTGTCGGGTAGAAACCTCGTATCTCCAAGTTTCAAATTTGTACTTTTTTTTTAAGTGAAGCCCTGCTTCACCATGCAAGGCTGTCGCACAAAAGTAGTGAAAACAGCCGATCTACAAGCACACAACGCCTCGCGGTGCGAGGCATTGTGTGCTTGTAGATCTGCTGTTTTCACGAGTTTAATTCGTTTTTAAAATGATAAATACAAAACGAACGGTCTTGGACATACGAGGTTTCCACCCGACAACGACGATTTTTGGTTGTTGTTGTTTTCCCACCAAATAGTTCACTAAACTACAAAAATTGGCTTAGCAGCATAAGTACAGTACACATTACCCTCATTGAGAATGCAAGGATCTATGAATATGCAATTGGAAGATAATTATGCAGGAACTCCAAGTCGGCAGATTCAAAACATGTCAGTAGCTGCTCATCTTTCTGTGCATGCTGAAGCTACGGGTGCCAGGTTACCACAATGACAGTCGGCTTGACCTATTGGTGACATCACACTTCCTGCCGGTGACCATCACACATGCGACTCAGATTTCTTGGGAAGTACAGGGAAGCTCTCTCCCTCCAGGGGAAGAATGTGAAAAAGGGCACTCTGGTGACAAGTTCTGCACAAAATAACATATGGTCTACAGCAGGGGTCTTCAACGTTTTCAGGCCAAGGACCCCTTAGTTGAGAGAGAGATGAAGCAGGGACACCCACAACCATTTCATAGATTCCATATAGTTTCATTGTTTGACAGCACGATCGTCAGTATTTTGGATTCATGTTAATGTGTGTTTTCAGATATTTAACCACTTGAACCGTCAATACTTAATAAACTTGACCTCTCACTATGTACTTCACTATGTACTTCCCTGAAAATAGCCGATCTACAAGCTCACAACGCCTCGCAGCGCGAGGCGTTGTGAGCTTGTAGATCTGCTATTTTTGGCTAAGTTCTCAGAATATGGACGCTAGGGTTCAAGTGGTTAATATAGAAAAGGAAAAAAACAACAACAAAAAAGTCTATCACACAAAGATTTGGAGGACCCCCTGTAGTAACGCTGAGGACCCCCTGGGGATCCCGGACCCCCTGTTGAAGACCCCCGGTCTACAGTAGGTCAGTTAACACTACAAAAACATGTTTTTGTGCGGAACATACTTTCACAGTTATATGTATTACATTAACCATTCCATATAAATGTGTTTGTATGTGTGTGTTTTTTTTTAAATAACTATAATTTAGTCTCAATTGTTTTCCCCGACACTTACTGTACACCAAAAGGACCCTGTACTAGCATTGGTTTTGAGCTTTGGAGCTGTACTGCCGTGGTTTCGCTTCAAACTGAATTCTGGGAATCAGATGTCACAAACTCACTGTCCCACATGTACTTACCTTCAGCTGCTCTGCTTTCAGGAGGGGATCTCTGACAGTGACATCAAAGAAAAGGACACGCATACTGTCAGGAACTGTCAGGGGAAAAAAAATATGTCTCTTTGTTTTTCTTTGTCTGCTCTTTGTCATTGTACGTCCTGATGAAAGGTCTAGCGACTGAATCAGAATGTGAACGTCGAATAACAAGCATTTTTTTGCATGTACCTCACAAAAGTAGTGAAAATAGCAGATCTACAAGCACACAACACTTTGCGATGCTTGTATATCGTCTATTTTCACTATTTGAAATCGTTTTTAAAGTAATAACAAAATAGGAAGGTTTTGGACATACAAGGTTTCCACCCGACAACGATAATTTGCTTCACTCCTCCCCACATTGCAATTATTCCATTGCTCTAAATCTTCTCAGTGAGTCTCAATGGCCTAATACCTAAGTATACCCCCACATTAGAACTGCTGATTGGACTCTGTGTGGCCTCAATTTAGACTCTTCATCACGGACAGAGAATAGGAGCCGCCGAAAGTTGTGAGGTGGAATTGTCAATGAATAACAGAAAGAGCCCCATTCTGCTCTTGTTTGTCTATTTTCCGTTTAGACTCAGTAATGGCCAGGCCACCGTGTCAGTGCAGTGTTGTAGTCGGCCTTTTGTCCTTTTGGTGTGAATATTTAATGTTAAAAGGTTGGATAGAGGCTATGTAGGAGCACAGAGCACACAAACCTTTCTCTTAAAGGTCTTTCAAAAGTGGCAAGAGTTTCTTAAAGTTTAGATTTTAGTCTCCTGACAGGCAGGATACTTTTCACATCCACGTTAACTTTCGGATGGTGTTATCTTTACACTGCATGCTGCAGTCCTCAATTCAGTGTGTATATGGTTTGTTTATTGTTTATTTCCCAGATGGAATTCCTTTTGGTTTAGTCGATGTGTTGCTGGGACTGACCGTACTAACCAAGAGCATAAGAGAGAGACATACTGTGTTACACTGTACATTCTAAGAACCAGAAGTCATCTGCTTTCTTAGTTTTCTCTTTGTCAATTAAAAGACAATGATAAATCCTTGGATGGATGACAAACTGAAAGATTTTTTTGTATTTAATTTGTAGGGTGTTGTTTTTGGTGTATGGCTTCAGTTTACATCTTTGTTCAGATAGCAGGTGTTTGCTATCAGACAAAACAAACACACACAACTGCTCTCTATGGAGCACTGCTATTAGTTTGTACGGCTACAGTACATTGACATCACCTCTGCAAATCCACTTTCAATCGAAATGATATACGCCGAGGCCTCGTTCCTCCACTCCCTCAGGGAGCATACAGAGGCGTTCCCAAGCCAGTTTGGAGATTAATCCTTCCATCTGGTCTTTGGTCTGCCACGGGGTCTCCTCCCAGTGGGACGTGCATCGAGGACCTTCCTAGGAAGGTGCTCAGGGGGCATCCGTACTAGATGCCCGAACCACCTAAGCTGACTCCTTTCCAAATGTAGGAGCAGCGGTTCTACTACAAGTTCTTCTCGGGTGACTGAACTTCTCACCCTATCTCTAAGGGAGATACCTGCCACCCGTCTGAGGAAACCCATTTCGGCAGCTTGCACCCGCGACCTTATACTTTCGGTCATGACCCTCACTTCATGACCATATGCTGTTTACTGTATATTATGCAAAAGTGGATTTGGATGCGTTCAGTACAGTATGACAACGGTTCCCAAACTTTTCAGACCACAACCCCTCCAAATAATCATATTTGAACTAGGGACCCCCACTCTGACGAGGACGAATTGTAGGCATCACAAATAAATATTTTGAAAATGCCTGAACTACAAGCTTGTAGATCTTGAGCTTGTAGATTGGCTCTTTTCACAATGTTTGACTCTTTCTTACATACATTAGGTTTGACAATTTGGCCAATTTGGTATTAAAAAGGTCTTAAAAGTCCTTAAATTGTCCCTTTAGAAATGTGCAGATACCCTGTATACACTTATACTGTATGTTGCTTGGTTTACTGTTGAGTGAGAACACAGTGTTGCACATTAAAGCTAATAATCTGGGAAGGGGACCCCCCAAAAATAATTTAGGCACCCCCAGTTTAGGAACCACTCCAGCATGCTATAGCTTTTCCTCGCTGCTACAGTACAGTAGCTGTATGTGTGTTCAAGCTGTCACAGAGTGAGATATATATATTGATCTGAGTGCCAAAATGGTCAAAAAGCCACTGTAAGCTCCAATAAGCACTAAAGATGATAAAGATAAAGGCGTTTATCACACAAAGGTACTGGCTATTGATTGATGAGATTAAAACAACATTCATCACATCACCTTTAAACCTCACTCGATAAATGTTAACGATCAGAGCTGTTGAAATGTGGGAAAAGATGCGAGCGCAAAACTCTGAAGTCCCCATCCCTCAGCGAGCACGCTTCTGCACAGCCAATAACGCTGCCAAGTCATGGATTAATTACAGCATAGAGGATTCTAATTAGGCATGAGTACTTAACATTTAAATTGTCATTTTGAGTCTGAAAGGTCGGGAACAAAGAAAAATGTAACATCACCAAGCGAAAGTATTTTACGTATTTTATTTTGCATTTCCCATCCAAGTTGAGAAAAAAAAAACACTTGAAATTCTTTGCCTTGTGACCAGTAGTGGAATTCCTTGATTTATATATTTTTAAAAAATTAAGAAAAAAAGATTGACACTGATTAGGTCCAATTTCAAAGGAGCTTTATTGACATGAGAAAACATATGTTTACATTGCCAAAGCAAGTGTCAAAATATAATTTAAATCACACCAGTGTGAACTGAGCGGTGGTGTCCATTAATTTCAAGGCTGTGTGTGCATGCATGTACATTTCAAGGCTGCTCAACAGCACCTATCTGGTCACCCAGCGGTATTGCAGGCCAGGCTACAGACACACATACACACATAGACACACGCATAGCTACACACACAGTCACGCTAAGTAGATGGTGTGACCTCCGCTCAAAAACAATTGAAAATGGGGATATACAGTACAGGGAGTATTGTGTATCCAGACTATGGCTTGGGGAACCCGTTTCATCTCCTCTCCATTGCCCTGGCTAGACCAACGCATTCTACTGAATGGAAAGACCAGATGGGGGTCGGGTTGCACATCTGATGGGGCGTGAAGTGCCTTTAACTGCTGCCTGTTGTTTTCCTAAAGTAGCCTACAAACAACTAATCTGCATACTATACTATACTATTGCAGCGGTGTATGGCTGTCATACGTGTAGCTGTGTGACCCTAGCATGGTATCACAGTCTCGCGGGTATGCACGTGCACACCGGTGCACGTTGTGTGTGAACGTGTGCTCCTGTTCAAAAGACTGGTGGAACGCCGTGGCAGTGGTGCGTGAAGCGAGCACTAACACCACTGCTTGTGACACTCACAGTAGCAGTATGTGGAAAATCAACATTTATTTTTTCATATTTGTTCCATATTATCATCACAGAGTGTGAGTGTGTGTGTGCGTGCGTGCGATCAAAGTGAATCCCATCTCTCGGGAGTTGAGTCTGTGAGCGAATGATATTTGAACACATGTCTTTGCAGAATACAAATACCTTGATGGTGAACAACACTAATGCATCCACTCACTGCTCGGCCCCCTGGGGAAAGTGCTGCTAGGGTCTCTGTAAGTGATCCTGTGTTGAACACAGTGCAGTGTGTAATAGTCATGCTAGGGGGGCTAGGAAGGAAGGAAGGAAGCAGTTTAGTATTGGATTCTGTGTAGTGTCTAAACAGGTATCCGTCTTCATCTTCTGTAGTAATTGCTGTGGCAGTCCAGATGGAGCTGTGTGCATGTGTGCGTGTGCGTGTGTGTGTGTGTGTGTGTGTGTGTGTGTGTGTGCGTGTGCGTGTGCGTGTGTGTGTGTGTGTTTGCGTGCGCGTGTCGTGCGGGCATGCATGATGTACAATGTGGTGGGAAGTAACTACGGTAAGTACATTTTACACATTTGAAAGATTTTGCATAATTAGTACCTACTTTTTACTTTTGGTACTTTAAGTATATTTTGATGCCAATACTTTTGTACTTTTACTCAAGTATTTTTTTTAATACCGAACTTAACAGAGTATAATTCTACAATATGGTATTGATACTTCCATCACACGAATATGTGTGTGTGTGTGTGTGTGTGTGTGTGTGTGTGTGTGTGTGTGTGTGTGTGTGTGTGTGTGTGTGTGTGTGTGTGTGTGTGTGTGTGTGTGTGTGTGTGTGTGTGTGTGTGTGTGTGTGTGTGTGTGTGTGTGTGTGTGTGTGTGTGTGTGTGTGTGTGGAGGGTAGTTATGCAACACACGAAGGGCGAGTGAATTCAGTGTGTGTTGATTTCAGCCCCAAACTATGTGAGGTGTTTTAGTTTTGGAGGTACCCTCTGTCGGGCTGCGATAGCTCGACACTCGACAGGTAGCACATATCCGAAAAAGTCTATCATCTATCAATCTATCTATCTATCCATTCTGTCTGCTGGATGCTGGTATTGGACGACAATGGTAATTATTTAGTGGAAACTACATTATTGTCTTAAAGGTATATTCAGTGATTGTATTTCATTCAAATAAAAATATAATTGGTACATTTTCCATTCATTCTCCTCACTAGAATGTGTGCTGACCATATAAGGACTTCCACCATGGCCTGTGTTGCGAGCATAGCTAGATTCCGTTTTCAGAGGTGGCCAGCCAGTCCTCGACCAATCAGGGTAGAGTATGGCCGTAGTTATGTTATGGTTTAGTTATGATGGTCAAAATAAAAGTTTTGAGAACCACAGTCGCTCTGAATTAAGAACGTCTGCTAAATGCTAGATTGTAAACTACTGAACTCATAAAATGCCACAGTCTGGTAGTAAATCAGTATAATATCCTGAAGCTGGAGACGTAGGCCTACCAATATTCAGGGATTGGGTCTAATGATCAAAACGAGAACATATAATGGTGTAGAAAATCTATAAAAAACTAAACATTTCCACGCTGTGACAAGATGACCCCCGGCCACTTTCATTATCACTGAATACACCTTTAAGGTGGTTGCACACTGCTGCGTTTTTCGGGCCGAATATCGGAGTGAATTTCGGAGCGCGTGAATAAAAAAATCAACCTCACGTTATGTCAGTCACGTTTGCACACTGCCGCCCGTTTCGCGCACCACTCGGTCCCTTGCTCTCTCTATCTCTCTCTCTCTCCTTGCCCTGAAAAACGCATTTCGCAACGAAAAACGCAGCAGTGTGCAACCACCTTTAGACTTTAGATATTGTAATAACGTCTTGTCTTTTCTTGTTTTTTCAAAGGCTGCATAAGATTCAAGGCTTTCTTGTTTCTTATAACCTTTTTTTATTGCCATTTTTATGTTTAACCGAATGAGTTCCCAGATAGCTTTTTGGGCATTACTGATGATTAACAAAAATCTCATTGTGTAAATAATCCCCACAATATCACCACAAGATCAATATTGAGGTATTTTCTGAAAGATATTGTGATATTTGATTTTATCAACCCAGCCCTAATTTACAGAATTGACCAGTGGTGTCACTTGTCCAAAAGAGCAGACCTACAATGCAAGTTGTAACGTGTTGTTACCTTGAATATCCGCTCTTTTAGACAGGAGACGATGGAGTGCGATGGAGCATAAATGAAGCTTTTCTCTGAACCTGTGCAGGCCTGTTCGTGACAAGGCTCCATCTGTTGTCACCCTGTGTCTTATTGATCTATTGATTCATGTCAGTTCTGATCACGTGCTCCCCTCCATGCTAATCCCTCAACGATAGATGTCATATCTTTTTCTTTATCTCACCTCTACCACGTTTGCCTGTATCAGAAACGTAGATCTCTAAAGGTAATATTATGTGGGGGTGAATGATGGCGGCTATTATATCTGTGTCTGGTTTTTATTTGTTAACACTTTGACTGCCACAATGTTAAGGGTTTTAAGGGTAAAACCCTTGCCACCATAGACGGCCATTCATTTTTGACGGAATAAATTGAAAATGGTAGGATGTACGAAAATTGACAAAAAGTTCAGAGAATATAGAGTCGGAACCTTAGCTTTCACCATAAAAATTTCGTCCTGCTGTGGTGTTCTGCTGTGGAGAAACCTGAGGGAGAGCGAAAGCTGTACAGATGAAAAAGGAGCATCAGAAATTTACTTTCTGAGATAATTGAGGTCAAAGGAAAAAAACTTTCAGAAGCCCTAGAAACAAATTGGTAAATGGTACAAGAACACACAGTACCTCTAAATGAAGAACAGGGTGCAGGCCATAATAATGTAAAAAAAAAAAGTTTAAAAAAGTTGTACCGTGGTCTAGTTATAAGGCAGGAAAGTGGAAGAAGCCAGGAGACTGACAGAGGCTCTTTTTTCATCTTCCCAGGATGAAGGAGAGACAGAGTAGAATCCACTGTGTTTTGACCTGGGATTTTTTATTCAAGCCTTCAGTTAGACATCAGACATCTCAAAAATAAAGATAAAAACTCTGATAAAGATAACAAAAAAAAACTTTACATTGCTGTTTCACTTCAGTATAGTTGTAGATGTGTTCCATTGCAATCATCATTTTAGTCACTTCAAACTAAAACGGTCAAACTACCCTGAGCAATTCAAAGTCATAATACATAAAATTAAATAAAAATTGATGTACATTCATATGGAAATGTTTGTATTGACAAAGTCAAGCCAACTGCGACAAACTTCACCATGTTAGAATCCAGACCAGGCAACTGCAATAAGAGTAATTATGAAAAAAAAAAAACATAATTACCATAAGGTATATATAATTATTTGCTATACATTTTATATACACAGGTACATATATTTCCAAAATAGCAGATCTACAAGCTCATAGCCCGGCACCGCGCTATGAGCTTGTAGATCTGCCATTTACAAATGATGCCTAATAGCCGATCTACAAGCTCATAGCCCAGCAAGGCACTATGAGCTTAGTATTTTCATGGCTCTCCTTTTAGTAGACCTTGTACCAGTGAACTGTACCGTCATGAAACTGTACCTTTTCCTATGCAAACTTCTAATAAAGTCTTCAATCAATCAATCAATCAATCAATCCCTTCTTTGTATTTACCTACTGTATGTTTTTATACTGTTTTTTATTTCCCCCTTTTTTCCTGACTATATCTACTGCATAGTACTGTGTTCTATCCGTCTGTCATTCAATGTTATATGAGATACTGCAATGGTTTACTATGGAAATAAGCCTAGTCTTTTCATGGATCTCATGATCTCCTTTTAGTAGACCTTGTACCAGTGAACTGGTACAAGGTCTGACCAATCCATCTCGCTGGATTGGTCAGACTGCGACGTTTGCGAGTGACTTATAGTGGTTGTTTTGCTGGGATGTGTTTGTTTTGCACTAAATGGAGCATCTGTCCTCCTTTCTCACCAAGCTAAGCTAAAGAGGCGTCAATTGGGTATGGCAAGCTATGGCAGCTGCCATACCTTGGCTACAGGGGGAATATAATAAAATGTACTGTAATCGTGCCTGTTGTAAAGGTATGTAACATGACTGGTGTCTTGCACGCGAGCCTCGCGCGCGTGAAAGACACCAGTCAAGTTGCCATAACTTAGCTTTTTCTGAACTGACGCCGCTGAGCTAAACGCCCTGCTCGATCGGTGGTCTGCGCGCGGACCACCTGTTGTGATCCGAGATGAGCATAATCATCTCTCATCTCATGCTTGCTCTCGGAGCGACGTCGCGACCCCCCAAACACGCCAATACACCACTGTATGTATCAATCAATCAATCTAGCAACAACCACTTACTTTATATAGCAGTTCTTTTCGCTGCGACGCCGCGGCTCGGTGGTCCCTGGTGGCCTGGTCGATGAACCATGACGATCCAGTAAAACTTTTCAGATCACATGTAACGACTGTAGAAGTAGTCCTCAGTAGTATAGTAAAGCACTAAACTAAACCCCCCCCCCCCAAACACATGGCTGCTGCTTCTTTTCGCTGCGACGCCGCGGCTCGGTGGTCCCTGGTGGCCTGGTCGATGAACCATGACGATCCAGTAAAACTTTTCAGATCACATGTAACGCCTGTAGAAGTAGTCCTCAGTAGTATAGTAAAGCACTAAACTAAACCCCCCCCCCAAACACATGGCCGCTGCTTCTTGCCAAAGTTGCCGTCCATCCAGCAATCCCAGGCCTGGGGAGGACGGTCATGTACCAAATCACCATGGTAACACAAGGTAACACAAGCTGATTGGCCACACAATGGTAACCATGGTGATTTTAGTCATTCCAGGGCCCAGGACGGCTGAATCCAAGCGTCAGTGATACATATGCTCCTAATCTTGTGTTAATTAAAAAAAAGACATTCCGGCGTCATATGACGCCGGTGGCAGCGCGGGGGGTGTAAAAGCCTGACGTCATATGACCTCCGTGGCGGTCAAAGTGTTAAACGTCACCCCGGGTAGAATGTTTTGACACAGGTTTTAGAAGGCTTTCTTCAACAAAGGATTATGGTGATGTAGGTCCTGGGCCGCGTCTGCGTTAATCTTAACACAGAGGCAGGATTTCGTGTTATGTGTGTGCTGTTATGTGTGTATGTTTTCGTGCGTTTGTTGAGAGATTGGAGGCGGCAGGTTTGCTATGATCATGTTCTGAATCCCACAGACGGACAGATGGGGTGTTTTTTAGTGATGTTCAATACTGTCACTAATGCCCCAGGAGGATCAGAGCGGATCAGAGGTGACCTTTCGACTCCTAAGGCAAAGCTACTGATGGCTTGTTTAGTAAAGGCATTACAAGTATAGGTCGATACTGCCCTGTGGTGTAAAAGAAATGTGCTTCATAATGTTTCGTGGGGAGATGTTTCACACTAGACTCGGTTGTCAGTTGGCAAACAACTTAGTCATCACTGTATGTGCAACTCTTTCAGATAAACAAAAGGGAGGTCTTTAGGGAGGTCTAGATTGACCCATGCAAGTCTGTATCTCTGACAGTCTGTATCTCTGACAGTGTACACATGGAACCAAATGAACCTGTTAGGGTTCATTTGGTTCCATTTGTACACTGTCAGAGTTAAGGGGAGACCTTTAATGAAATATGAACGTTTGAGAAACACTGTCCTACAGTATGTCCATAACTCTAGCAGAGCTACAGGCTCAAAACGTGCAGCTACAAGCCACGTTTTGAGCTTGTTGATCTGCCACTGTTGATGCTTTTGTTTGACACTCTAGTATGATCAAGCACTATAGGGTATTCATTTACTAAAAAAGAAAAACATAAAAAGTTAAAAATATGGAGTGGTTTGTGCCTGACAGCAATAGAGCCCAAGAAAAGAAAGCATTATCTGCACACCATTTCAGATGGTTACATGAGTCATTTTATTGGTAACCTACAATTAGTACAATGTTTTTATGACTGATCTTCGTCAGGTGCATGATTGAATGTATACCTATATTTTCAAGATAATCATTCCACCCACTCTTTTTTTAGAACTTCTCTAAACACTAGTGTCAGTGTCTGCCCCCGATAGGCCCGACTGACGCCAGAAATGACGCAGGCAATGTAGCGGAACAGCATTTAGGCATCGCAAACTGATTGCTTTTGTTTTGGTGGGAGGATGTGGAAAATATGACACGATAACACTTCTGTTTGGCAAGAGCTCGCTGTAAAAGGCACTGGGGAATTGACGCGTCACATAGGATAAGTGTTACGTTGGATTTTCATGCAAAGTTGCCGGTATCTAGCAGAGGTTATTATGAGGATAAAATGTGTCTGACTGCGATAAGTGAAGTGGCCTATTTCTGTCCATCTATGGCTCTGGACGCATGTAGACTAATGCAATGAGCCCCCCCCCCCCCACCCTGCTTGCTATCCCTCTCAGCGACTGAAAGCATTTCATCAGTCGGCTCTGAATATCATCACTGTTGGGTGGAAACCTTGTATGTCCTGAACCATTACTTTTCCAATCGATCAAATACTTGATTATTCGGCCACAAACTTCTGTTGAACCTTTTCGTCGCTTCAATATTCATGAAACCCACAGACGCACTTAAAGGAGTAGTTCACCCCCAAAATAAAAAAGGTTCTATTGATTACTCATGCCATGGAGACTTGAGTTCAGTAATATTTTAGTTTTTTCTCGCATTCCTAAGACAATAACTTGATTTCAATAAATCTACCCCTATTGATTCCGGATGGGGACCCGAATGCATTTGGGTCCCCATCCGGAATCAATGGGGGTACATTTACTATAATCAATTTTTTGTCTTAGGAATTCGACAAATACAAAAAAAAATTATTGAACTCAAGTCTCCACGGCTTGAGTAATCAATAGAAAAAAAAGTCATTTTGGGGGTGAACTACTCCTTTAACCGCTTTCAACCTGGCGTCCCTACAGTATATTGGCCGTGTCATTATACAGGCGAGATGTTTTTCGTTTTCTTCTGTCGAAACTGTCCAAGGATTCTCCCAAAAACTGTGAAAACAGCAAGATCTGCAAGCTCACGATGCTGTACAGCACAACGCGGTGCGAGCTTATAGATCGGCTATAGAACGGTATTAAACCATGATGAAATACGGAGATACATGGTTTCTGCTCGGCATTGATCAGATGGAGATTATGGGTGAAGGAATGGGGCCACTACCCCTCCCACCACACCCCGATATTTCACTGTGTGTGTGTGTGTTTGTGCATGTGTGTGTGTGCATGTGCGTGTGTCCGCGAGATTGTGTCTGTCCATGTGCACATAATGTGCAGCTTTCACCCATCTGGATGGGATGGTACTTGCCTTCGCGTGTGTGCGCCTGTGTCTGTGCGTACGTGTGTGTTGCCCTGCTGGTGGGTGTCCTTGCAAGGTGGGGATACGGAGAGGGGGGATCAGGGCTGGGTGGGCTCCATCCAGCGCTCTCTGGCTGGCCCCCCATTGTCTGCAGATCATCTACTCTGCTGGCTGTAAGAGGATTAGGCCGTGTTATGACATTAAACTGTAAGCACAGCTATCATCTCCTAAGCAGCCTGCAGACGGGCTGCCGTGGTCGCGCGGCGTATATCGGTCCAGCGGAGCGACTTCGCTCTACCTGTATTATTCGACTTCTAAACGCGGGGGCCGGCGTTTCCTTCCGGCGCTGTGAGCTTTTCAATGTCAAGCCGCCGCGTTTAGTATTCAGCGCACGGGCGCCGCTCAACTCGCCCCCCAAATAAGACAGCTATTTTGATTCATGATGTGCACAGAGCGCTCTACGCTTTCCTGGGCGCGCTGCTGCTGCATGCCCCGAGGATCTGAAGGCTAGAGTTATATACGCCGTCCCGCTCCGGTGTCGCACACTGAAAATGGCAGATCTACAAGCTCATGACGCGTCATGCCCGCTACACGTTGTTGAGCTTGTGGATCTGCTGTTTTCAGTGCGCGACACCCGAGCGGGACCAGGTATAACTCATAGCTTGCCTGGTCTCAGCAATACGCCTACTAACACCTCTATTGGTGTTCATATCCCCCCCAGAGGTGATGGGGAGAGAGAGAGAGAGAAGGAGAGAGAGGAGAGTAGGGGAGGGAGCGAGGGAGAGAGAGTGAGAGAACGAGATGTGAGGGATGTAAGATGCAGGCGTAGTGACAGTGGGGGGGATTAGGGGGGAAGTGCATGAGACGCACAGAGAGAGAGAGAGAGAGAAATCGATTGCCAAGTTGCAGACGGTTTTCCTTCTCAGAAGAACATGCGTGCACGCTCATAGCCGGGCTCTGGCGTGCGCACACACACACGCGCCTGCTATGAGGTAAACCTCATAAATTGGGATGGAAACCCCAGCTGGCCATAAGAAATCCATTGTGGTTTTCCTTGTTAGGTCTCAAACCTATCAAATCGTGTCCCCTCTTTCTCTCTCTCGCAGGTGCACCCATTAGTTACCCCCCCTCCCCCTCCCCCCTGGTGGGTAGAACCAGCCCTCTTCCTCCCGTTAAAAGGGAACGTGTGCTTTTTTTCGTTTGTTTTATGCATTGCAGAGGGACTGATAAAGCATTCCGTATTAAAATAACAGTTTGGCTTCTTTCTTTCTCTTTTCGTGGCAGCCTTTGAGGATGAGCGGGGCAGGCACCCGGGACAACCCCTTAAGGCACCTTTCAGAATTTATCAGGTACCTGGACATAACAGCGTTGGTGGCGATGTAAAGCATTGCTCCTCCGTACTACATCACAATCCCAGGCCACGGGGGCCTCGGTAAATCACTGCTACAATGCCCTTGACGTCTGCATTAGGTCCATAAACCACTGTATTCTCATCCCCGAGCCAGTTGGCGGTGTGAGTACCTTGGTCGGGCGATGTGAATAGCATTATCATCATGTGCGTGGGCGTGTGTGTGTGTATGTGTGCACTTGCCAAATGTCCTCATAAGTATATTAGAATTTGATATATAGACATTGTCATTGTCCTCACAAGGAAAGCGATTGTTTTATGGTTCAAAAAGATCTTTAGTGTTAGGTTTACGATTAGTTAAGGATTCTGGTTAGGTTTAGGGCAGGCGTAGGCGTAGGCAACCTTTATTATCAAAAGAGCCATTTTTGGCTAAAACATGTATTACAAAATAGGTTTGCTTTATTTATTTATTCTTGCCTTTTCTGGTCTATCAATATGCCTTTTTTTTATTGTTTGCTAATTTCTCAAAGCAAATCAAGTATACCAGTAAGCCAGCAGCGTTGGCAGTGAAAGCAGGAATTAATACATTCTTTAATTTCCTTCAATAATTTGTTTCTTATTTTTATCTGGTGTATAGGTGACACTTTTTTCTTTACAAAAATGAGAATAGTAAGAATAACTTTTTTTCCTACTGCTATGATAAATTAAAAATTAAAATAAAACAAAAGAAAACATACATTTTTACATCCTAAACAATGATGTCCGCGAGGCGTTGTGTGCTTGTAGATCGGCTATTTTCACTAGTTTAAATCATTTTTTTAAAATGATAAATACGAAACAAAAGTTTTTGGACTTTGGACAAGGTTTCCACCCGACAACGACGGTATGCATATATGTATACAGTACATCCGGACTAACAGGGGAGTCTGGGCTTTAGTGCTGCCGAGGTGGATTCTCCTCTCTGTCCTGTGCTTAACTGAAGTGTGATTTATGGCTGGTACCTGCTTAATGGCAGCGGCCCAGACCTGGGGTGGTCTCTGCACTGCAGAGCTAGACAGCACTGTCTGTACAGTGTTCTAACAGGCACTGTTAGAATGCAGGCACACACACACACACTGACACTTTCTGCTGTAGGTGTATTGAGATGCATGCTATATATCACCAGTTCATACACGTTCATGACCGCACGAACGCACACAGACACACTCAAGCCCTCTTTCTCACACAGGCTCGAGCATACATACAGATGTGCCATTTCAAACCCTCACACGTCTGGCCATTGGCAAGACCTTCCAGTGGATTGGCAGAACAATGAGCTTGTACCCTATTTATGACCTTCTCTGACTTCGAATCTACCTATGAAAGTGGATTCTGCTTTTCAATGGTAATGGATTGGTTTCTTGCCATTTGCGGGTTTCTGCAAAAATACGCTCCAAAACAGGGAAAGGAAACATGTGGAAAAAAATGCATTTGCACAACATTTTCTGGAAAAGAGCAGTAAAGCCCGAAGACTTGAAACGGCACATCTGTACTATACTTTTGAGGACATCAACGTTTTAGGATGACAGTTACAGTATATAATGCCTTTTTACCATTGTTAACCCTGAACCTAAACCGACCAAAAAAGCTCACGAGTCGCAGCAGCCATCTTCGGTGGCAGCCCTTTGTCTAATCCTAACCTTCACCCCAACCTGAATCGTTTCAGTCCCCAAATCTTTCATAACCATAAATCACCCTTTTATCTTGTGAGGACCAGCAAAAATACACGCACGCGCACGCACGCACGCACGCACGCACGCACGCACGCACACACGCACACACACACACACACACACACACACACACATGCGCGCGCATTCATCAGCTGATTCATTCTCTTATGTGTATTACTTTTCATTCCTTTACTGGTTTCAGTCAATCAAATATAAATGACTACCTTTTAGTGTGCCTGCGGCCTCCTTATTTCCTAACGCATGCATAAACACACACACACACACACACACACACACACACACACACACACACACACACACACACAAACACACACACACACACACACACACACACACACACACACACACACACACACACAAACACGTGTGTCATGGGCGATCGCATGCAGTCAGAACACATGCGCAGCATGCTTCCAGAGGTCACAAGGGGTGTTCAGCATCGGAGGCCTGTGGTTTATTAACATTAAATGGAGTGTGTTTGACTCTCAGGTGGACTTCACAGCTCCACACATCAGTGGACTGGAGGTTCAGAGGGCTGCAGCAGCTGCTTTCCTCATAGCCATGGAGCCGCTTGTTTGAAGCTCCTCACATCCTCCCACTTTGTTCTCTCCATCTCGCTTCGGCGAGGCCGCTGAAGTGTTTCGAGCGAGAATGTCACTTGTAAGAAATCGGTGGCGGAAGAAGTACTCAGATTCATTTTTTAAGTTAACCCTTCTTGTGCCTATCCCGAACAAGTTCGGGATATTTTCAATCCAATCCAATATTTTTTTTGCTATTTTACTTACCCTGAGCTGCTTGTAGAGATGTGGGTGGTCCTGGGTTGTCCTACGCTTTCCAACGAGTGATGCTAGATGGTCCGACGATTTATTCCATTGAAAATGGTTTAAAATAAAGTTTAGAGCCCCCCAAAAAAACCTCAATCTATACTGTCGGCGGCGCGACGTATTCCGGGGTGCCTATCCCGATCTAGTCCGGGATATTTAATAAAATTAATTAATTAATCGGAGGCCTCAACGAAGCCCCGGTCTAAATTTCCATCCATGGCCGGGGCCGAGACTCGGCCATCCATGGCCCGTAATCGGGAAACGCCGCCGCATCGCGCCGCCGAATCCAATACAAAGTCACATCTTTGGAGAGCATTTTCTCTGAATTGTGTTCCCAGACCAAAGACAACGTTTTTTTGCGACTAAAATAGCTTCAGATCGGGCTTCTAAAAAATAAAGAAGCTAATGGCTAAGTGTTAGCTAACTTCCTCCTCTCGTCATACATAACAGTGGCTGTAGTGAAATCACAAGGCACTACGGGCAGTGTCGACGGAAGCTACAGCGAAGGCCTATACAGATATTTCTGGCACTCTAGCGGCACCTTGTGACCCGGGGCACTCATTGAGTTAAGTAAAAGTCGTGGGGACTGCCCATAAGTCAGAAAGCTCATTAGTCAGAATTTAGTTAGGGTTAGGTTTAGGCATAGTTTTACTGAGGTTAGGGTTAGGCTTTTATTAGGTTTAGGCATAGTTTTACTGTGGTTAGCGTTAGGTTTAGGTTTAGACATAGTATTTTTCACCAGGTTAACATCACCAGATTCTGACTAATAAGCTTTCTGACCAATGCCATGGCACTAAAGTCGTAATACAACAATATAACGATAGTAACGATACTGCAGTTTACAATTTAGGCATTTAGCAGACACTTTTAATCGAAAGCGACTTGCAATAAGCAGGTAATACATCAATATAACCAGTAAGACTCCCTAATCGGGAGATAAGCGACCGTTGGTCGCTTATCTCCACAAATAGGCCAAAAGTTTGTTTTACCAATTATTACACTCTATGTGAACATTTACATCAACAAATCCCAAGTACTATGCAGAACAACCCATTTCAAGTTTTTAATGTACAACAATATTTAGAAAATAGGTCTACAAGCTGACAGTCCTCGTCCCTTATATTCCCATAGGTTATATGGAGATCTCAGTGTTTGTCAGTCCTTGTTCATTTATGCCCATATATGGACATCTCTATATCTACTGTAACAGTCCTTGTCCCTTTATGCTCATATATGGAGATCTCTTAACTGTAAGTCCTTGTCCCTTTTATGCCCATATATGGATATTCCTGATGTCATCAGTATATGAACATATATGGGCTTTCTGATATGCCCATATATGGAGATCTCTTAACTCATTTAGTGCCACCCCTTTCACCACTAGAGGGCGCCCAGTGGCCAGAGAAAATCCCATAGAGATATGCTGGTATATGCAGAAGCCCTGCAGCCATGACTTGCCTGAACACTTTCCTTTGTGCATGACTGCATGTACAGGAAGAGGATGAAGTTAGCTTGAAGTTAGCTATTGGCTACCAAGCATTTTAGAAGCCTTATTTTCGTCAACTTAGCCATGATTAAACCTTGCACACCTCATGCATGGGAAAAAAACAGAGAAGAATGAGCTCTGAAAAATCCAATGCAATCCTGGATTGCATTGGAGTGGATTTGTGCAGTTTGTTCACAGCTTTCAAACAAAAAAATCCGATTGGAAATCCGTTCAGGCATTCTTGAGATAATCGCCCTTATGTTTTACATGTAATGTAACCAAAAATGGCTGCCCTGTATGTTAGATGGGGTTGTATGGGGGTGGAACATGCAAAATCGCGATTGAAATCATGTTCACCAGATTTGATGGGGTCCAAAAAAAAAAAAAAAAAATTTAAAAAAAATGTTTTCAAAAAAAAAAAAAAAAATTTTTTTTTTTTTTTTATATCCCGAACTTGTTCGGGATAGGCACTCTGTGATACGATAATATATCCCGAACTAATTCGGGATAGGCACTCAATGAGTTAACTGTAAGCCCTTGTCCCTTTTATGCCCATATATGGATATCCCTGATGTCATCCGTATATGCCCATATATGGGCTTTCTAATATGCCCATATATGGAGATCTCTGTATCTCCATATATGGGTATAAAAGGATACTTCAGGTCTGACATCAGGTTTGTTTATATTGGGTTGCTAGGTTTGACATCACAAACTCTATGGGCCATCTGACCTAGAAATCTATATTTGGGCATAGATGACTCATCGTGACCTCATCACACGTCGACCGCACGTGTGACGTGCGGTCGACCGCACGTGTGACCGACGGACGGCCGGTGGAGGTTTTCATACTAAACTGCGACCTTACGGTCGCAATAAGCAAGATAATATGTCAGTACATCAACAACAATATAACAATGCATAGGAATATCAGTCTAGAAAAACAATAACATAGGTAGACACTAGGGCATTCACAGAATATTCGAATATTCCATTATTCGAATACCAAATCACTAATCGAGTACTGTAATCACTAATCGAGTATTCGCCAAAATTAATTTTAATATTATTTTCATGTTTTTTTTCCTAAACAAGTAGGTCGGGAGTGGCTTATTGTCGGTATCAGCCGGTAACACGCGGGAGTCCGTCCCCGTTACAATGCGCTAGACCCCTGGGAGATGGACTGCTGAGGTGGAGCGCCACACCTACCATCAGCTCCCAGTACTTGCCGCACGACTTGCCAAGCCGTGCTACTCATACGCTGAGTTGGCGGTGCCCGGAATCGTATGGAAGTTTTTATTGGACTTTACTTTTTCGTAAGATTTTTCAGTGTTTTCGTAAGGTTTTTCAGTCTATCGTGCATTTTGTGTGTTTCGTCTTTGAAAATGAAACACTTCGCAGAAAAAAAACGACCGCAAAAAGAAAAATAGCATTCGCAGAAAAAATTATAATCTTTGTACGTGTTTGCGTTCACATTTTTTCTACGAAGCATGCCATTTACGTGTTTGTGGATCATTTTTTACAACACCAAGCCATTTCTTTCCTACAAAGCATGCCATTTAACTGCGACGAATAATGTCCCATTTTGACCTCTCCTCTCTTCACAATTACTACTTCGTGCATAATATCCATACCGTGTAGACTTTCACAACTTTACTCTGGAATTTCAAGACTTGGCGTGTATTTTCAAAGTCCTGCGACTAAAAAGACGACCGCAACAGTCTGCGAAGCACAACCAATCTGCTTGCATTGCATTCAGCGCACACGACCACTCATCATACGGACGAAGTCTGAAAAATACGAGACGCATGTTTAGTCATATTGCAGTTATAGTCAGGTTCCTTATCAGGCCGATTTTTTAAAACACATTTTTGGACACTGCTCCTACAGATTTTGCCCTAAAATCACGCAAATCAGTACACAGTATGTCTACACTCATCTCATCAATATGGATCTGTCCCATATAGCGCCACCTTCAGGCCGATTTTTTAAAACACATTTTTGGCCACTGCTCCTACAGATTTTGCCCTAAAATCACACAAATCGGTACACAGTATGTCTACACTCATCTCATCAATATGGATCTGTATACTGTGACCTGACGGTCGCTTATCTCCCGATTAGGGAGTCTTACTGGTTTATACTTTTGTCGGATTTTTGTGAGGATTTGCAAAACTATACATTTTTGGAAAGGTTATTATCTAAGGAATCAGAAAATCAATGTTTCCATTTGCTCAGATGTGTTTATGGTGGCCATATTGGAATGTACAAAATGGCCACCATAAAATTACGTTTTGTAATATCTCAGCCTCTAAATAAGCTGGAACATTGATTTTGACTGCTAAACCTACATTTTCAGGGTCAAGGAATCCAATGGCGGAGGTTATAAAGCTCAAATAATTACGACATTAACCCTTAGATGCATGACTGGGTCCAAAACGGCCTGGTGTGTTTGTTTTCTTGCTATATTAGTTTCACTATGTTATTTTGTTGGATGTTTTTGAAGATTTGCAAAACTTTACATTTTTGTAAAGGATAGTATCAGAAAATCAATGTTCCCATTTGCCCAGATGTCTGTGGCGGCCATATTGGAATTGACAAAATGGCTGCTGTAAAATGTACGTTTTGTAATATCTTGACTCCTACATAACATGGAACATTGATTTGAATGGCTAAACCTACATTTCCAGGGTCAAGGAATCCAATGGTTCAAGTTATCATTTCATTTTTTGTATCATCCTATTGAAGTGCATAATCCACCATATGGGTAAATAATGGCACAGCTCAGTCAGTCAGTCAGATACAAAATCTAAAGTGTAATCATAGACGGTCTCTATGCATCATCATAATCATCACCATCATCACTTTCGTGCATCACAGCTTGGGAATCGTCATCGTTCTGGAACTGGCTCCTGCACTGACACAGTACAGTCAGTCAGGCTAAGTCCTTAGCTTTGCAGAAACATCTGCCAGAAGAACAGTCAGATTTACACTAGTGTTGGACCATCTCAAGGATGGCCTTTGGGGCTGGAGGACCTCTCTGGTTGTTGGTTTGAGCATGCCATCCAAGTACCCATTTTGCAGGGGATCCAGCTGTGGATCCTTCAGAGCAATGGCTGCTTGTGCCCATGCCCTTTGGACATGGATTCTCAAGATGTTCTGCTTCAGAGCTCCAGGTGTTGGAGGGAGCTTGTCACTTTCTGGCCCATGTTTGCAGAAAAGATGCCATGGAATTTCAGGGATTGTCTTGATGTTGATGCACATACAAAGGACTCCAGTGTTGACAGCATTTTCCCATAAGTTCAGCATCATCCAGTCTGCAGAGCATTGTTAACATCTTCATCTGTTTTGATTTAGACCCTGCAGCTAGGTTGCCTTGCCTACACTCTGAGAAATGATTCTGCGGCCGAGTATATGGCACTATTAGAAAAAGTTATATTTACTCAATAAAATCACTGAATATCATGTATGTGATTGTTTGAGTAGGTCACACCAAACGAAATGAGTAAAAATCCAACTGTTCGTTTTGAGTTAGATGTACATATATTATTTGAGTTAATTTCGTGAGAATAAATTAGTATTTGACCAACTGATTTTATTCATGAATCATACTCAATTTGTTTTGGTAATTTTCCTTCATAATATTTGATTATGGAGTACTTATATGGATCAATTTAAAAAGACCCTTAATTATTATTCATTCCAACTAAATAATCTTTCATCTCTCACAACATCCTAAACAATTGAGTAGATATGACTAAGATTCAAAATTGTACACAAGGGTTCATGGGAAAAAAAAGGGTTCATGGGAAAATTCTACTGGAACATTCTGTCAACAAACAGCAGCAGCAGCAGCACACATCTTTTTCAACAAGAGACCTGGAGAGTGTTTGCAAATATTGGTAAGTAGATTTACTGTATCTTTGTGCATATAGGCTACATAAATGTATTGGGTATAACTTGTGTTCTTTACAAAGGTTTGCAGCTAGTTAAGGTCACAGTGCGGGTAATGTGCAAGCCCTCTAGTTATGACTTTTTGCATTTATTACAAGCTATGCACAGCTGCATACAATGGTGTGTACAATGAAGATAAAATGCACAGGTAGGCCTACATATTATCTACATGTATATATTATGGTGTTCAATGAGGATTACATGTGTAAAAGACTTGGAAAAAGTATGAAGTAAATAAGCAACATGATTATACGGTATTCCTTGATTTTGGTTTGGCCAAGTAATTATTGGAATCATAAATTGACTAAGCCTCACATGGTGTCAGTTATTTGAATTATTATCTTTAGAGTTGGCCTGCCATGTTAGATGTTTACAGAAATGGTTACAGGAATTAGACCTGAATGTGACAGACATCTTGTCATTGTAGTTAACCACTTGTATACCCTAGCATCCCTATCCTGGGGGAAAATACCAGATCTATAATCTCACGTCTTCTTTTTTACTCTCTTCCCCTCATCTCTGTCTTCCAGGTTAGTGCAAAGTTCAGGATGATCACCACACTGAATCTTGAGCCAAAATGTATGGCAATGTTGGACCTCTATACCCCCAAACTACTGTCCATGTTCCAGTCCAAGAAGGGCAGTTTGGGCACAAATGAGTATTCTACTTCAGGTATGAAACTTTCATTTACTCTAACTGCTTTAATTATATTTCACCTGGCAAATGACAATAATTACTACATTAATTTATGCTAAACTCATCTTTATCCCCTGCAACTCTCTCTCCTGATTATTCATTTCTAAATGTATGTCTTAATAGCTACTAAGGACAGTCTCCGAGCTTCCGTTGCTAAAACTGGGTTGTGGAAACAATTGTATTACCAAAGTTTATGTTAGTTTATGAAAGTGCAGTCATACTTTTTCTTTATTGTTCAAATAATTATGTTTCTATTCTGCAGAGAGGAATCCCCAATCAACGAACACGAGAGGTCATCATCCGATGTCTCGTCGACCATCTGGAAGAAGAGAGTGTCAAGATCAAGGACTTTCAAGTTAGTAAAATATTTTTTTTGACGTTTTAATGTGATCGTGGATGAGACCATCACATGCAAAGGAACAGCATAGTGATGTCCAGAGAAGGTTGTGACATTGGCTGAATGGCTGTTGCATCCGTTGCATGTCTGGTCCAACTTATTCAAGATTATGCCCAGGGCTGCATGTGTGGAGACAGCTAGGATTGCTCAATGTGTGTCTGTGTGTCTTGTAACATTTAGCCTGAAAGTGAGTTCTAAACAATTATCTTCACAATGTGTGCAGGAAGGAAGCTGCTGGTGCACCTGTCAGAGTAGAAGAGATGTTGACAGAGGAGGTGATGATGAAGAAGATGAAGATCTACCTGCTGCAGAACCAAGAGGACTCAATGAATGAACCTACTGATGTAGGTATTGTGATTAAGGGCATCACTGCCCTCAACAATCTTGGGGATCTGCTGCTATCTGTTGGGACTGTTCTATGCCTTTAATCTGAGATACCCCAAGAACCTCAGATATGGTCTTGAGATGTTCCAAAAAGTACTAGTTGAGTTGGATCCCGGACACCTTTCAGCCAAAGTTCAGAGACTGAAAAAATGTCTGCTTGCCGACTACTGTTCAGCAAGATGCTCTCAGAACGTGGGTATAACCAACTGAAAGTGAATTTATTGTCAAAACAGCATTTTTGCAATGGTATTTGTTGCTGATAGTAATTAGTTCATGTAAAGTGTTTGTTTCTGGTGCATTCGAGTCATGCAAACAGGTCAGTTTAGCATATAGACATTACACGTGTGCATAGTCAATATGTTTAAATGTTGAGCTACTGTAAATGCTTATTTATTATTTCATATTCCAAGTTGTGATTTCCTTTCATGCCAAATGGCCTCTGACTGTCTTCTTTAATGTATTTTGTGGTTATGACTTACTGTTTATTTGATGGGCTCATTGTTCTTATGGTGCATAATGTTTGACAGACTGCTTACTTACAGTATGCACAGTTCAATTAGAGGTACTTATATACAGTATTGTGAACACACACTGCTCTTTAGTAAACTTTAAAGATTTTAAAAGTGTCAGGGATACCCCTTTCCTGATCATTATCTTTAAACATATTGTTTTTGCAGGCATTGTTGCATGTCATTTACATACTAAAGTATGTTGAATGTTCATACTTGATGTGGTGTTACAATGGTCAAAATGAGTTGATTAAAAACATAATTATCTGCATAATTATTTCATGTGTATTCATTTGACATCATGTACTCCTGGAGTAAAAGGTAAAGTAAATGAAAGGGGTAAAATGGTACTATATGAATTAAATCAATAAAAGTAAATGAATAGAGTAAATGTGACATATTTGTTTTGTTAAATCATACTCTAATATTCAATTAGATCTACTTAATATTTCAATGTATTTACTTTTAGTCTTTTGTGGCATTGACTGAATCATTTAATTAAATCTACTCAATTTCTTTAGGTCATTGTACTCAATTTTAGTTGTTAATAAGTACGTAAAAGTTTTGGTTACTTTTACTCAAATTAATTGAGTTTCATTTACCTGATTTCATATCAGTAATATTAACTCAATATTTTTGAGTGTAAAAATGTTTCACCAATAAAATTGAGTAGAGCCTAGTTTTTGTTCTAAGAGTGTATAGAGGAGAACCTCCCTGTGTGACAAGAGAAGATATGCCCCATGAAGACCAGTCACCTCGAACTGGAAATTCTACCCACCAAGATGCAACAGATACAGGACTTATAGTCATTAGACAACACTAGTGGATGGCATGGTGCTTGTGCAGAAGCTGAGCAAAACAATTGCGACTGTAGTGACAGTCAAGGATCTGAGTGGCTTTTTCAATGACAGACTGATGCAATTAACACAAGATTATGATGAAAGATGGTGAAAAAGGAGAAGCTTCTATTAAGTATCAAGTCAGATGACACCAACATCAAACACATATGTGTTATGTGTCTGATGTTGGTGTCAGACTAAGGCTGATCTGACTGACTATCATGCTGCCAAACTCTAGAATACAACAGGGGATCTTCCAGGCTGATCATCACATCTGCTTCTAAATATATTTGGAGCAACAAAGACCTGGTCTTTGAAGAAAATAACCACGAAGAAGCAGACACACTGCTGATCCACCAGGCTGTGCTTGGTTCACAGAAAAACCCACCTAATACACAGTTGGTATTTCCCTACCCAGATAAGGACATGTTAGTGCAGGTCAAAGCAAACTGCGGCCTCTTGCTGAAGAACACAGCCATTTCTATGGCCTCTGGTGTTGTGCAGATTGAACCACTGTGGCGAGCTCAAGGTAAAGAAAAAACAAAGGCTTTGCCAGCCTTCCATGTATTCACTGGGGTCGACAACACAGGGAGGTTCTCCTGTATAGAAAAGGCAACCTGACTGCAGATCTACCTCAAAACAGATGAAGACCTTATCAATGCTCTGTAGATGCTTTTGGATGAAGCAGAAGTGACAGAAGGAATAGTGTCAACCCTGGAGTCCTTTGTATGTGCAGCTTACTCATCCTAGAGTAACAACATCAAGACCATTCCTGAACTGCGATGGATCTGTTCTGCAAACATAGGACAGAAAGTGACAAGCTCCCTCCAACACCTGGAGCTCTGAAGCAGAACATCTTGAGAGTCCATGTCCAAACAAGGGCATGGATTCAAGTAGCCATTGCTCTGAAGGATCCACGGCTGGATCCCCTGCTAAATGGTTACTTCAAACACTTGATTGGGATGCTAAAACCAACGACCACAAAGGTCCTCCCAGCCCCAAAGGCTATCCTTGAGATGATCCAATGCAAGTGTAAATCTGACTGTTCTTCTGGCAGATGTTCCTGCAAAGTGAAACGATGATGATTCCCAAGCTGTGATGCTCGAAAGTGATGATAATGATTATGCATATGAGACTGTCTATGTCTCTATGATTACACATGTCATGATGTTTAACATGGTTACACAAACATTTAAAGTTCACAGTTAAATATAAAATAACTCTGAGTTCGTATCTGACTGACTGCCTGGGCTGTGTCGGTTTTTTACCCATATGGTGGGTTATGTATTTCAATGGGATGATTCAAAAAAATTAAATGATAACTTGAACCTTTGGATTCCTTGACCCTGAAAATATAGGTTTAGCCATTAAAATCATGTTCCATCTTATTTAGAAGCCAAGATATGACAAAACATACATTTTACAGCAGCCATTTTATAAATTCCAATATGGCCACCATAAACACAATTGAAACATTGCTTTTCTGATTCCCTAGATAATAACCTTTCCAAAAATGTTGCAAATCTTCAAAAACATCTAACAAAATTACATAGTGAAACTAATATTGCAAGAAAACAACCACAGCAGGCCGTTTTGGACCCAGTCATGCATCTAAGGGTTAATGTCGTAATTATTTGAGCTTTATAACCTCTGCCATTGGATTCCTTGACCCTGAAAATGTAGGTTTAGCAGTCAAAATCAATGTTCCAGCTTATTTAGAGGCTGAGATATTGCAAAACGTAATTTTATGGTGGCCATTTTGTGAATTCCAATATGGCCACCATAAACACATCTGAGCAAATGGAAACATTGATTTTCTGATTCCTTAGATAATAACCTTTCCAAAAATGTATAGTTTTGCAAATCCTCACAAAAATCCGACAAAAGTATAAACCAGTAAGACTCCCTAATCGGGAGATAAGCGACCGTCAGGTCACAGTATACAGATCCATATTGATGAGATGAGTGTAGACATACTGTGTACCGATTTGCGTGATTTTAGGGCAAAATCTGTAGCAGTGGCCAAAAATGTGTTTTAAAAAATTGGCCTGAAGGTGGCGCTATATGGGACAGATCCATATTGATGAGATGAGTGTATACATACTGTGTACCGATTTGCGTGATTTTAGGGCAAAATCTGTAGGAGCAGTGGCCAAAAATGTGTTTTAAAAAATCGGCCTGAAGGTGGCGCTATATGGGACAGATCCATATTGATGAGATGAGTGTAGACATACTGTGTACCGATTTGCGTGATTTTAGGGCAAAATCTGTAGGAGCAGTGGCCAAAAATGTGTTTTAAAAAATCGGCCTGAAGGTGGCGCTATATGGGACAGATCCATATTGATGAGATGAGTGTAGACATACTGTGTACTGATTTGCGTGATTTTAGGGCAAAATCTGTAGGAGCAGTGTCCAAAAATGTGTTTTAAAAAATCGGCCTGATAAGGAACCTGACTATAACTGCAATATGACTAAACATGCGTCTCGTATTTTTCAGACTTCGTCCGTATGATGAGTGGTCGTGTGCGCTGAATGCAATGCAAGCAGATTGGTTGTGCTTCGCAGACTGTTGCGGTCGTCTTTTTAGTCGCAGGACTTTGAAAATACACGCCAAGTCTTGAAATTCCAGGGTAAAGTTGTGAAAGTCTACACGGTATGGATATTATGCACGAAGTAGTAATTGTGAAGAGAGGAGAGGTCAAAATGGGACATTATTCGTCGCAGTTAAATGGCATGCTTTGTAGGAAAAAAATGGCTTGGTGTTGTAAAAAATTATCCACAAACACGTAAATGGCATGCTTCGTAGAAAAAATGTGAACGCAAACACGTACAAAGATTATAATTTTTTCTGTGAATGCTATTTTTCTTTTTGGGAGGTAGTTTTTTTTCTGCGAAGTGTTTCATTTTCAAAGACGAAACACACAAAATGCACGATAGACTGAAAAACCTTACGAAAACACTGAAAAATCTTACGAAAAAGTTAAGTCCAATAAAAACTTCTATAGAATCGAACCCATGACCTTGCGGTACAAAGGCGAGAGCTCTACCGACTGAGCTACCCGGGCACCTAAGCCGTAACAATATTTCTACAGCAGACATGCAGCTGTGAGCTCTGGTGTTAGTATTTCTCCTAATCCATTCATGTTTGATTGTTGTCAAATCCTACCACACTCTAGCGGCTTCTGATCGATCGATGTGCCGACATACACGGCTGGCCCGTCACTATAGATGGCACAGTCACTCAGTGTAGGAGGGGAGGGGCACTCCAGAGCACAACAGGGCTCCAGAACAAGCAAGCTCAATGCTCATTGCTGACAAATGTGTGTAATACTTTAGGCTACTTTACCTACTATTGCTGCCGAGTTTCGTTCCTCTTGCCGAGTAACCTATATCCAGTTTAGAGGACACCCTTCTCTTTACAGTAGCTCTTTTGGACCGCGCTTCAACGCAACTTGCGTTGATGTCATGCTTCATATTCACATTTATCTTATCTTATCCAATAAAGGTACAAGCGTCCAGCGTTTTATTTATGATAACGGGTCGAGAGTTTCGCGACGCGGATTGGAGTGGAATTGATGATCTTGCAATCATCTGTATGTAATCATAACTCATCTTAGCCTTGTCTGTTGTATTGGTTAATAGGTTAATGTTTTGTAATAATAATCTAAATCTGAAAAGTAACTTGGCCTAGCTAAAGTTGTCAAACAATAATAGAGGAGTAAAATGTTCAATATTTGCCTCTGAGATATTGTGGAATAGATTTTCACTTTCCTACGGGGGCTGAATGGACGATTTGGCTTCCCTGTTTTGAATATGGTCAGAAACCTTCAAGACGTAAAAAAGTAACACGTTAAATCATTTGTGAGGTTATTCTTTCTATTTGTCCTATACAGTGGGTTTTCCTGTAAGTGGCTTTTTAATGCAAGGATGGATGCAAACACGGATGAGATGGCTCTACTAAAACTTTGACGAAAAATGTTCTTCAACTACCTTTTTTCACTGATGAAAACGAAACAAAAACTAAATACAAACTAAGCTATGATGACTAAAACTAAGATTGAATATACTGACAATTTCATCAAGAAATAAAAACTAGACTAAAATGTTCGGGAGAAACTAGTGGAGAAGAGATCCGGTAGAACTAAAAGTAATTTCATGTTTAGTTGTGCTCGGATGTTGCGCTCTGGAAATAGCCGATCTACAAGCTTGCGTTGTGAGCCTGTAGATGTGCTATTTTAAGAATGAAAACAAGTATAAAATCAGGCACCATCAACGACGCCATCAAGGCCCGCCAAAATACAGATCAACTGTAGGATTGAGTTGACTAAAACCCTATATTTAGTCGACTAAAACTAAAACATTTCAGATGGCTAAAATGTGACCAAAAATAAATGCCATTTCATTCAAAAGACTAAAACTAAGTCAACATTTGCTGTCAGAATCAACACTGCTGGAAGAAAACTTCCCTCCAGAGTTATGTGTATGGTGCTGTCAGAGCTCAGTCACTGAAGAACTTCCAGTACCCTCTGCACTGTAATCTGTTCTCAACGCTGCAAATAGCCCACAGTCAACTCTAAACCCAGTGGTGTACTAATAGTGTGTTGGCTTAACCCTGGTTTTTGACATTATCAAAACGAAGCCGATACCTGACGATGGATTTTAGCCTTGGATACCAAACTTTATTTTGATGTTTACCCATAGAATTATCTATATGAAGTTGGGCTCCCATCGACTTTCTATACAGGAGGAAAATAACCAGAAAAAAATCTGCTTTAAGTAGGATGTGAGGGGTCTAACTAGGGGTTTGTCATGATGCTGAATCCATTGCAAGCATTGTTTTGCACAAAAAACTTTCCTTGGGCTAGAAATGGCCCCCAAAAACACAAAAAAAAAAATGAAAAGTGATGACTCATCACTAAACCATCGTTTTGTGGGGCAATTTCTAGTCCAAGGAGAGTTTTTCAGATCCAAATATTGTACTTATAGACCTGCTATTTTCAAAAGATTGTTATACATTTGAAAACGTCAAATAGGACATTCCACATAATGAGTACTTTCTACTTTTGTACTTTAAGTACATTTTGATACCAATACTTTTGTACTTTTAGTCAAATACATTTTTAATTCCGGACTTCTAGGCTACTTGTAACAGAGTATTTCTACATTGCAGTATTGATACTTTTACATTTCGTAAAACATTTTTGTACTTTTTCCAACACTCTAAACCTGTGCCAGGCACACAGGGGCTGCAGCAGGCTTTGGCACTGGATTAAATACCGAGCCTCGGGCGTTTGGAGTCAAATACTACAAATTGATTTGGCCTGTGTCATTTAAGCAGTGAATGTCACTAATAGCTTTTCATTAACAGAGGTCCTTCCTGCGCCCCTTCTCTGTGACAGTTCTGGGGACCTCCATTACTCACAATGCATGCATGTCACATTGCATTAAAATGCACACGGGAGAGAGAGTTTGGGTTTGAAAAGTTGATGGTTATTCTTATAATATGTCATTATTTTCTCCCCCCCATGACTCTTCTGTGGAAATTAATTCTGCCGTTCTCTGTTATGATATTTTTAGCCATGCTAATGGCCGGATTCTAGCTAAGGGATGGTGATATCAGTTGGTCCGTCCATCCGTATGTACCTACTTTGTCTCTGTCTGCATTTTCATGTCATTTTTAGTGTATCTCCATGTTCCCTCGAGCTGTGGTTCTCAAAGTGGGGTCCGGGGGCCCCCAGGGGTCCTTGAAGGGGGCTCCAGGGTGTCCACGGCAAAATCAGTTTCACCACTTTAGCCCTATCTACCGTGGCTATTTGAAAATAGCAGATCTACAAACATTTTATGTTTGTAGATCATAAAATCCTATGGAATTTGGTGACCGTGTGTGTGTGTGTGTGTGTGTGTGTGTGTGTGTTTTCCTCTGTATTTTGAATTCCTTGTGAGTGTGTGCGTGTGTGTGTGTGTGTGTGTGTGTGTGTGTGTGTGTGGGTGTGGGTGTGGGTGTGAGTGTGAGCGTGTGTGTGTGTGCGCGCGCGCGTGTGTATGTGTGTTCTGCCCTCTCTTCAGTATGTGGGGGTGTGGTACTGACATCATAAATCTTCATGATAAATATACTGTAGCTTGTCCTTCACATGTCCTTATAGACACACTACTGACCACCAGTGTCCAGACAAACACTTAAACCACTTCAACCTGGTGTATTATACTGTAGGTGATGAATAATAATAATTTATAAAACATATACATTTTATATGTAATTCATTGTATAATTGAATGTATTTGTTTTAAGAATGTAAAAAAAAAGAATCTACAAGCTCACAATGCATCGCAATGCAATGGATTTTGTAGAGATCTATTGTATTAAATAAAGTAAAGTAAATTATATCATCTTTCGGACAGAACTGTTATTTGTCAGGATCCAAATTCACAAATAGAAAAAGCAGCAGATCGACAAGCTCAAAACGTTTCCAGCTTGTAGATCTGCTACTTTTGTGTGACATGTTGTGATCAAGTATGGCATTGATTTACGGTAAAAAACACGAAAAGTTAGAATATGGAGACAAGGTTTCTGCCCGGCATTCAGAGGCAGACAGCCAGGCATTTAGTGTTGTGCATTCATTTGGTGCATTAGCATGTATTCACCACCTTCCATTTAGTTTAATCAGACTTCATTAGCCAAATGTGCCGCTTTTTTTTTTTTACAAATTAGACAATTGCCTTAATTTGATTGTTTTGTTTGTTCAGCTTCAGACGCTATATATCGGGGCTGCGATGGCTGAAAGGTTAGGGGAGCGAGTTTCTAACCGAAAGGTTCCTGGTTCGATTCCCCGGACTGGCAGATCAAATCTGGGTGGGGAAGCGAATGGCCCCCGATATATACTGTATAGCGCCTGAAGCTGTACAAACAAAACAATCAAATTAAGACAATTATCTAATTTGTAAAAGAAGCGGCACATTTGGCTAATGAAGTCTGTAAACCTGATGAAACATTAAACTAAATGGAAGGTGGTAAATAATGCACCAAATGAATGCACAACACTAAATGCCTGGCCACCGCTTACTCGCCCCAAACACAGCTGAAGTTCCATTGAGCAAGGCACTGAACCCCCAACTGCTCCAGTGGGGCGCTCAGTGGTCAACAGTATAAGACTGTGGTTGTACTGGGCAGCTTCCAGGTTTTAATGTATGTGTGTGAAGTTCATGTTCACACTGTGAACATGAAGCAGGGCATTCCTGAAAAAGAGAATTTCTTTTCAGCTAACCTAACCTGGGTAAAAAACTAAACTAAACTAAAAACATCATCGTTGTTGTCGGAGCAGACATCTTGCATGCTTCCCTTTTATTTTCATATCAAAGGGGCCCCTGATTAACCTTTTTGTTGATATTCATTAAATATCGTGTATTGGTGGGCGGTGGCATACTCCTTTGAAGCAGCCGTGACAACAACAAGGAAAACCTATTTTTATTGCTGCAACATCTCGCAAACACTACACCTTAGAAGCAGGCGAACTCAAACTCCTTGATGCGTCCTACATACCCCATCACACGTGGTGTAGTACACAATGAATGACATCAATAACATAACATAAATCAATCCCCATAATGCAGTCCCAATACAAATAATGACACAATGAAATGAAAATAAAGCATCTTAACACGCCACTGCGCCCCCAGGGCATATTGGGAAATCTACCAGTAGACGCCACAAATAAACTGTCCTTTGGGAAAAATAACGTGTTATGTGTGGTGTGGAGTGCAGCTGCAGATGGGGGAAAAGCATATTATACAGAAGGTCTTTGAAACTGAACAGGGTTCTTTTCTTCATCCTCACAGAAGGACGAAGTCTCAGTTACTCTAGGTTCTGACAATACAAAAAGCAATGCCAGATTATGAGATGTGAGAGACATCTCCCTCACTGAAGACCACAGGTACTGTATGACTTAATTGAGTAATAGCGCACTTCATGCACTGCTTAAGGGAAGAGTGATGAGATGGAGCCAGCATAATAAGCCTACCTAATACAGCGGAATGGCATAATTTACATACGGAAAAAGCACATTAGAAATACTGGGGGCTCCCACGCTCCCTAGGTAAATTACAGCACAGCGTTTATGTCCAGAACAGTTATTCTTCTGGAAATGCTTCAATGGCTCCAATGGAAATATTAGTATTAGTGTGGCTCTAGGTAAGAGAATTTCTGCCAACAAAGTGAACCTGCTTTTTTGTTAACCTAATCTAACAGAAAAGTGAAGCTTTTGATCATACTTCACTAGACATCACAATATACAATATATATCCCAGTGGATTTCTCACGACTCGCGCCAGTGCAACCACACTGGCATTTTCTAGTTATTAGTGTGGTTGCTGCTACAGGCAACACACCATTTCTTTCAGTCCGAGATTTCATTGCCAGCAAAGTGAACCTGCTTTTTGTTAACCTTTGCACAACAGAAAAGTGAAGCTCACAACGTTGCATTGTGAGTTGTGACGCATTGTAAGCTTCAACAGTCATCATACAACATATTTATAAAATAGGACATTTATTTATGAACAAAAAATATGAAATTAACATGCAGATGCAATGTTTCTGCTCGACAGCGAGGATATGCAATGACAAAATTGTGTGTCATCATGATTTGTGTCCACACACACACAAACAAAAAGAGAGTACCCGTATTTTCCGGACTATAAGGCGCACTTAAAAAGCCTTTAATTTTCTCAAAAAACTACAGTGCGCCTTATAGTCCAGTGCGCCTTATATATGGATCATTCATTGACATTGACATTCCCTTTAGCACAGCTCCATCTGTTGGATGCATAACGCAACGGTAGCGTCTATTATGTGCGCCTTATAGTCAGGTGCGCCTTATATATGAAAACAGTTTGAAAATAGACCATTCATTGACAGTGCGCCTTATAGTCAGGTGCGCCTTATAGTCCAGAAAATACTGTAATTGGTTGTGGCTGTAATGTAAACAACATAAAAGTGTGATTTGGGAAAGGTTTTCCCTCTGCTCGTATCTTTGTCCAATTAGCATTCTGCACGAAGTTTGCTCTGGGCTTTTTTTGCCTTCTTTTCTGTTCTTTCATTCCTTCTCAGGGCCAGCAGACACACCCAGGGATGAATCCACAATCGGTCCACTATATTTCTCGGCGGAATAACTCTGTGGATGAAACTGGATCTTCTAAAATGCTCGATCTAAAGGAGGCTTAGGTCTGGGATTAAAGCAGCCAGATATCTTTGACCTTGAATTCAACATCAACAAATGGGGGAGGAGTGACTTACATGAAATCCATTACTGACACTGAAACTCTTACTGCTGTGCTGTATTAGGTTTGACTTTGGACTGTTCAATACACTTGGGCTTTTCATATCACACAGAACTTCTACAAAGGGTTGGGGAACAAACGACAACTATGGATGGAAGTTGAGGCTGTCCAGATGGCGCGTAGAGATGAAGCTCTCACTGACCATCACAGAGACCCAGGTTCCATTCCCAGCAGCGGTGCATCTGGTGCCTGGGCTTTTTACCCCCAACAGACACAGTTAGAAGTGTTCACGGGTGGGAAGCCGATAGGGGGATTGTCAGGGCACCTGTTCAGTGTGACCCGGGAAAAAGAAAGTGAGTTTGGGCCGCTATATGCCCAGAAATAGGCCATAGCTATTTTGCCAGTTTCCCTAAAAAAAGCCCATTAATTTCCCCCCCATAGACATTTCCAAAAATGTCACTCAGTTCGGCAGTAGTACAAAATAATCACACCAAGTGTGAAGTGAGCCATGCTATTTATTAGTTCATTTCATTAAGCGTCCCTTGGCCAATGCGGGATGGGGAGGGACATACATACAGACGCCAAGTGACCAATGACAGTCCAGACAGACATGGTACATACGTACATACAGACAAAGCCAGTTGTAGGAGCGGTTAGCACCGGTCAAAAATATTGATATCATCACATCCCCATTTATGCAAGTCTCTGATGTCAGCAGTGACGTCATTGTCTGACCTGGACTTCAGGCAAAAGGAACTCTTGAGTAGATCGGGGTCCCAGACATTAAAAATAAAGCATACCTAGTGTGAAGTGAGCAGTGCCATTTATGAGTTAATTTCATTTACAGTGCATCCAGCGAAGCTTGGCCAATGGGACCCTGGGCGTACAACATACTTTGAGCTGTTTGTGCCACGCTTCAGAGCCCGGCCAGCATCAAACTGGTATGGTGTGGGTGTCCATTGACATTGGGTCCCCTGCAGAATCAACAGTAGGACTAGATATGTTTCATCTTATGCCCTTTTCAGTCATTCTTTGTCTTTTAACTGTGTCTGAAATAAACAAATCAATCAATCAAAACAGAGAGGGCAGAGGCCCTGTGTTAACGACCACCCCAGGCTCAGTCAGTGAAGGGCTGCCCTGACCCTGTAATATATATTTCATATTGGACTCATCTCAAACATTATTTATGACCGTCAGACTTATTTAGACATCTCTCTATCATGATAACTCAATGGACCCAATTAGTAACGGAATTGCAGGCGCAGAGCGTGGAACGGATGCTTTGATATTGAGATCTCATTTACTGTTAGGGGAGATAGATGGTTAACGAACAGGGCCAACCGGGGCCAATCTGCGGTGTTATTCAACAGTTCTTTGTTGTGCTCGCCTCTTTCTTATATTATTTGTCAACTTGGCCAGTGTTTGACCAGTTTTTATAGTGTAGTTTGTCGATTACTTTCAATGCAGCAATGGTCCTTTTTTCTTTTCTTTCTCTTTACCAGTGGTTCTCTTTTATTTAGAGAACCATTGGTCTAAGACGACGAGATATCGACGTCTTAATTTGATTGATTGATTGAATACTTTATTGCTTGCAAAAGAAAAAAAAGAAAGACACTTTACTGTAGCATTATCTGCGGGACACTTCCGGTTAACAGCAGACATACAAGCTCACGTCGCGTCGCAGATGCAACCGCTGTGAGCTTGTAGATCACACTCCGCTGCGACGCCGGAAATGCCGCTCGCCTTCTGCGCAATGCACAATGGGATGTTGGAAAGTTGTGGATAGGTAAGTACAGTTCAAAGGCCTGCTAAGAGGATTTTAAACCCAAGAAAGCCTATGGCTTGTTTCCAATGGCGTTCCTTGTACTCAATTCATCTCAAAATAATTGTAATGACATCTTCCAGACGTCTACATGTGCGTCACATGTAGATGGACGGTGGGTGTGGATTGAGATGCACTCAGTGCTGACTAAAATCACATAAATGCCCCTGATTGTCGGGGGACCTGTTCATCTGGGGGTGGGGGGAATGTGGGAGACAGCCTGACCTAGGGACAGCATATGATTGAGCAGAGCACTTTTTTCCGCAGGAGAAGCACTATATAATTATCGTTGCTGTCGGGCAGAAACCTCTTATCTCCACTTTAACTAACTGTTTTTTTGTAAATTAATTCCCCACTCGATCATACTACAGATCTGCCAGCTCGAAACCACAATGCGTTTAGACTCTTAAGAGCTTGTAGATCTGCTGCTTTTGCTATTTTTAAAATGTTGAATCCTGAAAAGTTTTGGACATGTGAGGTTTTCACCCGACAGAGACCGTTTAACCATGATGGAGAGAAGCTCTGGTTCTCTCCATCATCACAAGCCTTAGGGTCCTCTGGAACCTGTGCGGTGGCTGTTCCTCAGTGGTGTGAAGTAACTTAATGCATTTACATCAAGTACTGTACTAAAGTACACATTTGAGGTATTTTTACTTATTCTTTTATACTTTGTACTTCAACTCCACTACACCAAATTGGCAAATATGCTCCTTTTCCCCCCCTTTTCTTTTGACATAATTTTGTACTTTGTACTGGCTGTAGATTTACATTACAAAACATCCATTAACCCCTTAAGGCCTATTTTATGCTTTGTTTGTTCGGATATTTCTGAACTGGGACATTGTCTGCTTAATGAGTAGTTTTACTTTTGGTTCTTGTATTGGTTATATTTGTGACGACAATACTTGTGCACTTTTACTCAAGTAAAGTAAAAGGACTTGTGTTTTTATAGCCTTGTTTTTCCTTTCCTGACTAATAAACCAAATCAAAGTAACTTTCTACTTAAAGTAACCAGAGTATTTTTACATTGTGGTATTGCTACTAGTGAAACATCCGAGTAGTTCTTCCACCACTGAATCCCCCCCACGGCACTCTCATCCTCTCCTCTCCTCTCCTCTCCTCTCCTCTCCTCTCCTCTGACGGGGAGAGAGAGGCCGGTAAAAGTGCAAGAGAATTGATGAGCCAAACGGCTGATGAATAATTTTCTAAGGTAGCAGGCTCTTCATTTTCCCCGAGCAGAAGTGGCTCTGGGAGTCACTTGTCTTTGTCATCGGGCCACGAGCAAGTAGAGCACTGCAGCAGAATGCACTCACATTTGTGCGTGCGTACGTGCGTGTGTGTGTGTCGGTGAGAGAGAGAGAGAGAGAGAGAGAGCACTGAGCAGATATTTTTGTACGTATTCCCTAATTATTTCAATTGATCATTAGCCTCATTGAAATCCATTTGTTGCACAGCAGTTAACTATAAGATGTTTTTAAGCACTTCAACCCTATTGTGTGGGGTGTGTGTATGAGAGGATTCTTCTACAATTTTATCCCACGATTTTGTAACCCATTTTTCACCCAGTGCCAAATGCCTAAACTGTAATGCTGGGCTCTGCTCTCCCTCAACCTGGGGAGGGCCCGAACTGAGCTCATGCTTCCTTCACTGCTTGAGGAGTGTGCAGGCCACTTCTTATCACCTGACAGGGGGACACGGGTAGAACATGCAAACTCCACACAGAAAGGCCCTTTCGCCAACCCCAGAAAACACGCCCCCCAGCGCCCACAGCGTCCCCCAGCGGGAATTGAACCCCAGGACCTTCTAGCTGTGAGGCGACTGTGCTACCGTGACCGAGAGGAAATATTTTTCAACATATCCCCTAATAGAGCGTATGCGTGTGACATCATCGTACCCAGAAGTTATGTTGGAACGCCTACTGAGTGGCAAAACACAGTGTCAGTAGGAGTCATGAGGAGTCAGTAGGAGTGAGGAGGAGTCAGGAGGAGTTTCCCAACGAGCGCTTCCAAACTCCAATGCTTCATAAGGTCTTTACACACCAGCGAATTAGTGAAGCGCCGCGAAAAAGCAACCTGAAAATGCGAAGTATTCACCTTTCAGCTTTTCCCATACACACCAAAGTGCGAAGTGAATATGCGTATAAAATGTATTTGTCGCCAAGCAATTTACCACGAGAGGTTTTAAACTTGAAATGCCCTTATTATGGGCAACATTTTTAAATAATAAATACATAAAATAAATACATTTGACATTGGGGCTTAAATGGTTATGGTCCACCCATACCCATCCCTTTGATGGTCATGAGTTTGGGACTCCATTGATCTCTGCATTACCCGTTGACCAAAGCATGATGTTTATCAGCCTGAATTCACATTACTGTATCTGGGGTAATTGATACACTTGAGAGTGTGTGGACGTTTGGACTTTTTAGTGTGTTTGTGTACAGTACAGTTACATAAATCCCCAAGTTAAAGGCGTTAGGGAAGAAACACTGCATTCTATTTGCATAGCAATTAGTTCCTGGCCCTGTTATGTGTTCGTAAACCTCTCGTGGAACTCATCTGCAAAAGCAGTAGAACATTTTTTATAAATAAGTGATGCCTCGAGTCAGTTTTTCTTGTCGTCAGAGAGTCACTACCTACACTACAGTACAGTATGTTGTGTCTTACCTTGACGGTTCCAAGTTGATTCATGTCCTTGTCACGCACTGCACTGTGTATCGAAAAAATTACAGAAATGTACTAAAATACAAGTCCCAAGTTTACAATACATTGTCGTGAAAAGACCTCCTGAACTGACAAACTTGAATAAAAAGTAACCAAATAAAGAATTTAAGCTGCAACATTCCAATGTAAAGTTTTATAATTAAGATAAATAGTATATTTTGCTGCCCATTTGATAATCTTCTTGCACGTGATGAATGCATCAGTCCACTAGACAAACACAGGAGGACTTGTGTAGCACATTTCATAAGTGCTTTGTATAAAGAATTAAGCTGTAGATGTTAAGGCACAGTCACAGCATTAAAATTGCCAGTGTTCATTTATACAGTTGTAAGTAAAAGAGTAAACACTTAGTGTGTACACTACAGTATGCATTGAATATCTTGTTGCTGTCAGGTGATTCAAATAAAAAAAGACAAAAAATAGCCAATCTACAAGCTCAAAATCGACATGCGGCGTGTTTTGAGCTTGTAGATCAGCTAGTTTTCCTACTTTTGTGTGACACTGTAGTATGATGGTGTAGGGCATTCATTTACAAAAAAACTAAACAAAAACATAATAACTTAAAAATATGGAGGTACTGTACAGTACAATATTTCTGCGCGGAAGCTATGATTTCTAGCACAGGCGTTGCAGGTTTGCTGCAGTTCATACAGCGGGTGCAATCATTTCTAGTTAATAATAATAATGTATTGATTTAGGCTAACCATTTCATGCTCACGCAACCTGTAATGGCTTAGTTAAGGGGCAAAGCCTGACAGTTTCCTGTATAAATATGTTGAGTGACTTCCAGGGCTCTCGCATGGATGAAAGCTTTCATGTTCTGGATGAAAACCATCAAAAAGGCTTCTGAGCCGCACTACAAACTGCCTTCCCTGAATGTCTGATGATTCGCCCCACAGTCCAACTGAACTGTCACAGAGGAGCAGGTCGTGTTCTGTCGGAAGCAACCCTCTGGGGGAAACGGTTGCAGCTTGTTCTGCACCAACTTCCACAGCTTCAACACTTTATTTCCGTTTCATTGCAAGGCTGACCATGGGGAATTTGTCGAAATGTAAAGTCCCACAGCTATTTTCACTACTCTAGTATGATGAAGTAGGGCATTAAGTGATGAAAAAATATATATAAAAAGTTGAAATATCTCCATAGATACAAGATTTCTGTTGCAAACTTTGCAAACCACCTGACTTTTATTGGCAATATAACATTAATATTCTAACGACCAAGCAGTGCAAGGCCCCGAGCAGAGATCGAACTCGAAGTCCACGGCTCACCAGTCCAGTAAACAACCCCCTGCACCAAGAAAGCTATCTCACTCGGTGAAGTGATCGTTATGCGCAGATATGGGGATGCTGCAATATGTAAAATGTTTTTTATTTTAATTTTTATGCATAGGGACTTAAAGTATGTTTTGTTAGTTCCCTTGATCCAAGCGGGAACACAATCGATTGATTGCTCATTAAAATAAACATGCTCTGAAAATACACACAGCACACCCATCTGACCACACTGGTCAGAGACTGTGTAGGTGGCCTGTGAATGCTTTTGAGATTTTCAAGTAGGCCCTGATCTAGAAAAGGCTAGGAACCATAGCTCTAGTCTTCACTGTACCATCAAAGAAAGGAAAACAAATCTAAAAAAAGATAAATAAATAAATAATTACTACCGGTAGGCTATATACAGTAATTACCCCAAAGAACCACTGAAGAGCCTATATTTCTTTGTGTAGAATAATATACAGTAAGTACAGTAGCGGCAAGGGTAGAAGGAAGGAGCTAGAGCAGAGTCTAGTCGCCGTAAAGTAGCGAGTCATCTGGAAATGTCACCCCCATATCTTTATAAGCTTTTCAATTCTTTAGGAGCTCTGCTTTTAGCAGGCAGTTTTCTCTTCAAAGAGAATATCTGCTCGACAACAGACTGTAAATCATCCATAATACCCAGAGCCTTCTCCAGCTGACAGTGGTCCCATCCGAGGGCGCGGTGACAGCGATTTAATGGAATTAAAAAGGACAGGGGCACGCTTGACATTTTGTGAGCGACACTTTGACGTAATTACCACAGGCAGTCTCCAGTCTCCATCAATCGATTGGCTCTCGGTTTTGTCTCTTGATTTCCTCATAGATTTACTGGCTGTCTAGTTTCGAGCTTTATTTTAATTAATTTGTGTACGCAAAATGAGGTGACTGGAGGCTCAGCCGCCTAATGCATTGCATACTAGAGTATATCGTTGCTGTCGGGCAGAAATCTTGTAACTCCATATATCAACATAAAAAATTATAATATCGTCACTGTCGGGCAGAAACCTCGTATCTCCAAGTTTCAAATGTGTACGTTTTTTCGTAAAGTATAAGCACTGCTTCATCATACAAGACTGTCGCACAAGACTAGTGGAAATAGCAGATCTACAAGCACACAACCACTCGCTGTGTGCTTGTAGATCGGCTATTTTCACTAGTTTAAATCGTTTTTAAAATGATAAACACAAAACAAACGGTTTTGGACATATAAGGTTTCCACCCGATAACGACGATATACTGTATAATGCCCTACTTTATCGTACAAGAGTGTCGTGCAAAGGAATTGAGAATGGCAGATCCACAAGCTCAACGTGTTGTGAGCTTTTTATAACTGCAGGCTTTTTATTAAAAAAATAATAATAATCATGAAAATGGAACGGCTTTGGACATACAAGGTTTCCACCCGACAGCGACCCAACCCTTGGGTTCGCTGTCTCTCTATACACTGACCTATCTAAAAATGCCAGAAAAAAATAAATAAAATGTTTAATAAAGTCATGTAGTCGAAATGTTACTTAATTGCCTGCAATGAGTTGAATTACTGCAGGTTTTGGTTATGGTTTAGTGTGGATAATTACTGAAAAGGGCTTAATATGGACCGTAGTACTGCAGCCCTGGTCTTTGAGATGAATGAGCTTGCAAATGAGCTGTGGCAGTCGGACAGGAGGGCAGTGAGGGCATCCTTCCACCAGAACCAGACCCCTCAGACAGGATCAGTCCAGCAGGCCCCAGACCCTCCAGACAGAGATTAGTCTTCCACATGGACCATACCCTCAGAATCAGAATCAGCTTTATTGTCACATCAGGTTTACAGATGTAAAGAAGGGGATGAAATTTGTTTTCGTGCATAAAGTTCCCATCATGCAGACACCACATCATGCAGACTGTGTCATCAGTATGTCCGTACTCTGACAAATGTTTCTGAGGCAAAGACTTGGCCTTGTCCGTGGCACATTTTTGATGTTCTGTTTTACACACCATCCTCCAGCAAGGACGGCTTCCTCAAACGGCACCGTGACCCGTGACGCGGCACCTGTGGTGTTCCGGAGCCGGTGCCGAGATCTGGAGTTCTTTTCGGGGCCCCCGGCTCGTCCCGCGGCACCCGCGGCGGGACTGGAGCATCGGTTTAGGTGCTACTTCCCGGCGCTCCGTATCGTCGGCAGGTTAACATTTCACCTGCGTCACCTAAGGTGATGCGGCGCCATGGAGGGGGGGACGAGCCTGGGCCTTTTGAAGAAGCCGCTGTCGTTGCAGACCTGTTATGGTCATTCAGGGCTATCTCTTTGTGTTTCAGGTGATATTATTGTCCACTCATTTTGTATGTCTGTAGCGTCTGCTTCCACCTCTCTAGACAGGGGAGCAGCATCCTCCCAGCAGAACCAGACACTTCCAGACAGGATCATTCCACCAAGCCCCAGACCCTAAAAGCATTAAGCCCCTGCAATACCAAAACCTAGAGAAGTATGACAGCCCCGATGCTGGCAGTGTGTCAGAAGTTGAAATTCATGTCCAGCTCGTTCCCCTGTTACTCTCCTCTCTGTCTGTCTCTGAGATTGTGCCATGATTGCAGTCCGGAGGCTTGTTAAATCAGACAGCTATTTCTGCAGCTTTTTTTCTTCTGTTATACCATGGCAATTGTTTTGACAAATTTTGCAATAACAATTTAGATCAAGATTTGAAGTAAGCGGCTTGAACCCTAGACAACCAGCATCAGGGAAGGCGATCGAGTGCCAAGAAATACTGTGATGTGCTGCAGTGTAAATAGAATAGCAGGTAGACAACAAACCCTAGCATCTGTCTACAGTAAGTAACATGCTGTCTAAATAACACAGGCAAACAGCATTCATCTGTCTAAATAACATACTTAGATAGCATCTGTGGAGTAAGTAAACCAGTAAGACTCCCTAATCGGGAGATAAGCGACCAACAGGCCAAAAGTTTGTTTTACCAATTATCAAGACATACGGGCAGTTGACAGTTTGCCATGGTTACTCATTGAAGTTGAATCTCCATATATGGAGATAACCTACGCATCACACTAAGTCTGACCTCACCAGCCCATATTTGGGCATGAGCAACTTATGTCTCCATATATGGAGATATGATGACATCACACAGTCCTCAGCCGATGATGTGGCGTGATGTCATACAATACACAAACGAGCCCTACAGTATAAAGGGGCAATTCTTGCCAGGAAAGAAGCATTTCTTCGACTCAGACCTTATCGCCAGGGTTGGCTTATAGCAGCTGTCGGTAGGACCATATATGGATTCTGTTAGTGTGGATCTCCTAACAGGGCATCATCTGGGATACAATCCCTTTTATGCCCATATATGGAGATCCCTAACAGAATCCCTTTCATGCCCATATATGGAGATCCCTAACAGAATCCCTTTTATGCCCATATATGGAGATCCCTAACAGCATCCCTTTTATGCCCATATATGGAGATCACTAACAGCTAACAGAATCCCTTTTATGCCCATATATGGAGATCCCTAACAGAATCCCTTTTATGCCCATATATGGAGATCCCTAACAGAATCCCTTTTATGCCCATATATGGAGATCCCTAACAGAATCCCTTTTATGCCCATATATGGAGATCCCTAACAGAATCCCTTTTATGCCCATATATGGAGATCCCTAACAGAATCCCTTTTATGCCCATATATGGAGATCCCTAACAGAATCCCTTTTATGCCCATATATTATGGAGAAATCCCTGCTCTGAGTATCTGACATCAGTGTGATGTCACCTGTTTATGCCCATATATGGAGATCCCTGCTCTGCGTATCTGGTTGCTATGGTAAACAGTTGGTTGCTAGGGTAAAAAAACATGGTTGCTATGGTAAACAGTTGGTTGCTAGGGTAAACAGTTGGTTGCTAGGGTAAAACCATGGTTGCTAAGGTGGTTGCTAACGTACACTAACAGACCAGCAACAACAGACTGTTGCCACAGCAACGTACACAAAGGTTTGTGTACACATGTGGTGTGATGTCATACTGATGCGGAGATATGAGCAGGGCAAAGGTGTGACGTGTGACGTGTGACGTGTGACGGACGGACGGCCGGTGGAGGTTTTCATAGTAAACTGCTCCCTGACGGTCGCAACAACATACATTTGGATGCTGTACTCCAAAGTACAATACGTTGTGCTAGTGCAGCGGTTCTCGACCTTTTTCGGCTGGCGACCCCCCAAAAAGACTTGGCCAGGGCTCACCCCCTGCTCACCCCCCCCCCCCCCCCCTTCACTGCTCACCAATCTAACAACACACACACACAGAACGCACATTGGTGTGTGCACATCGAACACATGTCGACTGCGACTGCTACTGTATACTAAATGAAATGAAATAACTATATTATGTATTCATGAAGACTTTAATTACATCCTAGGTTCATTTTCTAAAACAGAGGTTTGATAAGAGGAGTAATTTTTCACTCGAGTGGAACCTTGCATCCGAGAGGACAATATAGGCACCTCTTCACACAGCTCTAGCCAATGGCACTGGCCACTGACGTTGGCCTTGCAATTCCACCTCTTATGTTGAAAACCTCCACTAATTTATCCATGTGATTTGGGTGTTTGGTTAATCCTTTGTTTGTCAGAAGCTCCGGCACATTTGGGGCTGATCAATTTATTTGTTTCACCTGCTTTGTAAGACTTTGTAAGTCTTGCTTTATTCTATAGTCCCTGGGTGGTACACACCATCGGAAAGAAAACTAAGGCACTCCGTCTTCAGGTAAAAACATCCCTTTATGAATTTATCCTCAGAGCATAGACAGCCAAACAGACCAAAGCGTGTATTGACTCTTAAAGTCTTCACTCTGATGAAGACTTAGTTGGGAGTCGATAAGCGTTCACCTGAAGACAGACTGCTTCTGTTTTCTTTTCCACGGTTGTCTGCACCACTTGGGGACTATGGATCAGGCGATTTGCTGGATTTTGCTTTGTATACAAACCTGTCCTACTAAAGAGCACCTGTCGTATGGCGGAACCACGCAGCGATTGCTTTCTTCCAGCGGTAGAAGAAGTAATACTGAACGTAGAAATACTCTGTTACAATTAAAAGTTTGGAATTCTAAATTTACTTGAGTAAAAGTACAAAAGTATTGGTATCAAAATGTACCAAAAGATCAGGCATCTGAGAGAACCCTGAAGAAGGTCTATTGACCGAAACGTTGCCTAAATAAAAGTTGTCCTTATTGTGCAAGTGTAGACGGTATGCAGCTCACTTCATGTTATTCTATGCGTCTGACCCTCTGTCTCTGAGCTGATCACGTGTGCATAAGGCTTTGTTGTTTCCTGAAATGTGATTATTTAATATTTCTTTATATACAAATAAATATATATTTTTTTAAATGTTCCCATGGACCACCAGTAATTATGCCATGGAAGTGGTCCGTGGACCACTGGCTGAGACAGTACTGTAGATCAACGGGGGATAGACGTCACATGTAAGTGCATCAGGACAACCAGGGGAAAAAACTAAACTGTTGGCAATGTAATATAATAATAATAATGTGTCTAGAAGAAAATGGAGGGCTTAATGTGGATGTGTATGATCAATCAAATCCTCATTAATGTGTTTCCAGATCAATCCTAAAACACTCCTCACATTTATGGGATCAAATAACTCGACTGCAAAGAAGCCTAGTATACACTACTTTAGTTTACAAACAAGGCTTGCTGCTTAAAGAATGTCTGATGTTTTTGGTGGTTGTCTGCGTCACATGTTTTATGGTTAAAAATATGTTTCCTGTCACTAGCGGAGCTGTGCCTCACCTAGATATAGCTGTGAGAAAAACCGGATACATTTTAGCACCCGGGACACCAGTGAAAGGTCCACAGTGTCACAGTGACACGTCTCTTGTCACAATCTAACACTTTTTATGTTACATAAAGCCGCGCACAGTATTTTTGTCATCCGAAAGAGCAGATGGGAATGTTCCCGGCACTCAAAAGTGATGAAAGGCCTCAAAATCCCTAAGCGAGAAAGAGAGAGAGAGGGAGAGAGTTGTGTGTGCGCAAAAGTATCTGCGCGTGAGTTTAGGGTTGGGATTATTTAGGATCATAGCGATTCTGGTTCCTTTAATGAATCTTAAAGGAGTAGTTCACCCTCAAAATTACTATATTATTATAATACAGTATGTATGTGTATATATATATCATTTTGGCCTTCATTATGATTTTTGATAAAACACAAATTCAATCATGCCTGCAGTATTGCATACACATTATTGTAGAGGTTCTCAAAGTGAGATCCATGGGTTACTTATGGACCCTTACACTCTTGAGAGTGTACACACACTCATGGAACCAAATGGACCCGTAAGTGTCAATTGTAGTGAGTTAGGGTGGTCCTTGAAATAAAAAAGTTTGAGAACCACCAATATTGTAATTGCGTGTGAAGTCCACATTCCAGCTCTGACGGTGTGATGAACGGCTCTAAAAAATGATTGCGGTTCCTCAATGTTGAATTCCAGACTTTTACTTGTAACAGTGTTTCTACTTTGCAGTTGATACTTTTACTTAACAAATGGGATACCTAACACATCTGTGAACGTGATAACGATTCCCCTCCGTGAAGTGGCCCCGTTTTCATGTTCACAGACTAACCAATAGCCCCCACACTGTGGCGGCTGGGAATGAGCGAAACAACTCAGTTTCCCACAATGCCTTGCGGAATACTACATCAGGCGACTTCCGGCGAACATTGAATTGTATTCATCCTGGCTGCAGAGACTGGATATATCTCCGCTTCTTTTCCCATATCGCGCGTTTGGTCAAGATGGCCTGTTTTCTATGGACCACAGCTTACACACAGATCATCGCAGTTGTATTTCTTCTCCTCAGCGTGAAAGAAAAGACTTTGAACGGCCGTGATCGGGAGCCTCCACACAATGTGCCGCACGGAGCCATCGAAAACTGGTAAATACAATGGGAAAAAGCCTTGGCAGTTAATCTACATTAGTTATGGCAAAACTAAGGCAGTCTAAGTGTTAAGAAAAAGGAAATTGAGTACTATTACCACCGCTCAGTGTGTGTTCAAGTTCACATTTGTCGTTCTCCAAATCTTAGAAGATTAACTTCCCTGAGCCCTTGATGTCCCCCCCCCCCCCACACACACACACACACACACACACATATTCTATGCCGCTGTGATACTGCGTCTTCCCTGCTGTGTCCTAGTGTGACACACAGCCTGGCGGGTACAGCACGTGGCACGCGACAGACTGCTGAGCATTTCTACTCTCATCTCATTGTCATCAGTAAATAACAACATGATTATCTCCCATGTGTCTTACTGGCAGCTACCCACACTGACTCTGCACATTGTCTGAAACGTGCTTTAAAAAAAGAAAAACTTAATATTTTTTGCCTCCCACATCGGTTGACTGTTTGACATGAATATGGTAAGCGTCTGCTGCTGCTGCTGTTGCTCTTAGAGAAACAGTATGGAGGCCCGTTCAAGCATTTCAGTGGATATGCATTGTCACTCACTCACAGCAGCTGTGCACTCGTACAGAGTATACACATGGGGCGGCAGCAGTGACTCAGGAGTTGGAGCAGCTGCTTGGTAATCAGAAATGTATCAGGGTTTGATCCCCCTTGGTTAGATTCGGAAGTGTCCTTGAGCAAGACCCTTAACCTAAAAGTGCTCTCAATGATGAATGGGCGAATGCAGTGCGCATTTCAAGTGCTTTGTGCTGTATAAATGCATCATTTAACAAGTGTTCATTTAAAGAAAATCGTACCTTTTTTTGGTCATCCTCACTAAGCTCATTATGGGAAGGATAGCATTTCTTGTCAACACACTCTGTGACTCATCGGTGATCATTTCAAAAGCATTGTTTTAAATTCAAAATTCTTATCCCACGATTTTTGTAACCCATTTTTTCACCCAGTGTCAATTGCTAAGTGTAATCCTAGGCGATACTCTCCCTCTGCCAACCTGGGGAGAGCAATGAACTACGCTCACGCCTTCAATGCACATGGAATCCAAGCCACTGGGGAGTTTCCCCAGTGGGACGTTGCGTGTGGAAGGAACCCGTTATTCCCACCAGTTCCTTTCCCCTCTATCAGGCACCCGGCTGACCAGGGGGAGGTAGAATGGAGACCAGGATTACTGCATGTTTTTGTGAGGGTAACTACCCTCATAACAGTGGCTTCTATCTCAGTGCGCTAACTTTACAGGAACATACAAGCTGTATGTCACTATTTCTACAAGTCATCTTTTCCGCTCCGCTATCAAAATGATGTGTTTGAATAAGCGAGATTTCTCCGCTTTGATCCGCTAGCTAGATAGCCAAATTGTCGTAACCCTCGTAGGATCCTCGTGTTTTAGTCACACCCAGGGCCTTCGGGTCACTTTGACCCGGCTCATATTAAACCATTCTAAAGTAGTTAGAAATCCCCACAAATCATACTAAACACAATTTAATTGTCATTACTAGCTACTTTACTAACAATTCAATCAATATTTTTTATTATCCCCGCCAGGCCGGGATGGCCAAAGGTGAGGGATTATGTGAGGACTCCTTTGTCTGTGGACAGCTAATCTCAGGCAAGTTGGACCAATTAGTGTGAAACTACACACACACACTCCCGGGAGGCCTAGGAAGAACCTCCTCCCCAAATTCTTCACATTGGCCTCTTATAGCGCCATCAGGCCGGTGTGTGAAGAGCTAATCTCGGGCACCACTTCAGCATCAAACTTGGCACACATACGCGCAGGAGGCATAGAAAGAAACTCCACTAGAAATCTTTCCCATCTTATAGCACCACCAAACCAAACCTCACACGAATTGGTACATATTATCCCTATTGTCATTTGATCAAGAACTATATGTCAAATATTTCTTGTCCCATTCTGATTTGCACAAAGTGCTACAGGTCGGGTGGCACACCACAGAGGTTGTGGATTTGAATCAATCATGGGGCATCTATGCAAACACAATTGTTGTTCGAGGGGAGGGAAGCTGGGCGTAGTGGGTGATAATTGTCACTACATGTATTCCTACAGCCAGGCTGGGCGGCAGCTGGTTTTGGAAGGGAGGAGTAGGACGAAGGGCGAAGGCCCTACGTCCTCTCGAGGGGGCTCCTCACTGTCAGGTAATTCGGTAGGATACAACAGCAGTGACAACATAGGGGAGGAATCAATTTGCATAAGGACTGGATTTGGGAGAAGAAGAGGGTAAGCTATAATTGGCTACTCAAATAAAATAAATGCTACAAATCACGTTGAATGCTGTGGAACTTGGAATTTGTAAAGTGGCATAGGGATGAAGTTCCCATTTGGTATCAAAATGTGCCACTCCTGCAAAAATCGTAAGCATCTTTGGAATCGTGGCCAATCTGAATAAAAAATGTAACACATACTGTTACATTTGTTACACGAGAAAATCGGTATTGTAAATATCCCCCAAAACTTGTTTTGCTCAATTCTGCCTCATGGTGGCGCTATAACAGGATGATTTGGGGTTGAATATCTTCTAGGCCTCCCGGGGGAGTACATGTAAAGTTTCACACTGACTGGTCCAGCGGTGACTGAGATTAGCTGTTCACAGACAGAAGCAACAAAAGCATAATCCCTCACCTTTGGCCATCCCGGCCTGGCGGAGATAATATTGATTGAATTGTTATCATGTAGTTTGTAATGGTGAGCAAATTATGTACTTGAAAATCCATATGTCCAATGTTTTTTCAGAAAGAAATGGTCTAATATTAGCCATTTAGCATACACTTTCAATGGCCGGGGTCAAAGTGACCCGAAGACCCTGGGTGTTATACGTTGATACAGGGGGGGTGTTGCAAATGCATGACATGTAGCATTTTCATATCACATGTTTAGTACAGTAAATAAGCCAAGCAGAAGAAGTTTCATGGAAAAAATCATATTTTAACATACTTTTTCTTGATGTTGAAATTGAAAACCGGGTCAAAGTGACCCGAAGACCCTACGAGGGATTAAGCTCGACCAATCCTCGAGCTAGCACCACTTCTCCATTGAACTCAATTGATTTGTCATTCACAAATAAAGTTTATCTAGAATAAGGTTTATCTGGAGAAAATAAAGTTTCACCAGGACTATAGTGTGTTGTTGGGCAACCACTCTAATGACAGCCCATCTATGAAACACAAGAGAGATTAGTAATGATATGATGATGATATGATAGTTACCTACTCCTCCCACGAGGGAAATTCAGATATCGCAGCCCAACCCAGCTGCTTTTTTTCAGCTTAACCCAGCTGAACCCAGTGCAGCCCACAAGGAGCGCTAGGGGGGGAGCAGTGATAGCTGGAGCGGGGAATCGTACCTACGACCTCTGGGGCCTCCGGAGTCCTAGGTATGGACACTAACCACTCAGCCATCTCTGCTCGAAGTAAAGAATTGTACCATCTTATAATGGGCATTAGTGTGTACAAAGAGGATGGTTGAGAGGAGAGAGAGAGAGAGAGAGAGAGAGAGAGAGAGAGAGAGAGAGAGAGAGAGAGAGAGAGAGAGAGAGAGAGAGAGAGAGAGAGAGAGAGAGAGAGAGAGAGGAGAGAGAGAGAGAGAGAGAGAGAGAGAGAGAGAGAGAGAGAGAGAGAGAGAGAGAGAGAGACGATACAGTAGATAGATGATATGTAGCGGACTTGAGGTGTAATTTAAAAGGGCCCATGCAGACTGCCCTACCTTTGGTATTACATTTCCAATGATCACTGCATTCATAATGAGGAGGCAATAGGAAGCCATTAAAGGGAGTTTCCTGCCATGTGTGCATTAAAGGAAGGATGGAAGAGACGTTTATAGGATGGGGCTTGATGGGTTTTCTTTTGTACATACAGTAAGTGTTTTCAGCTCAGCCATCACAATGTATTTTCACTCAACGCATGTAAATAATGCAGTTACTGTTTAGGAGCAGGTATTTAATGTGAACAATATAAATGACAGACTGATATTTTCTCTTAATTGATTTCTCTCACTTGCACAAGACATGATTCTGCTGTATCTTGGTTTTGGTACTTGCACAAGTACCACATGTTTATAGTCTGTCAGTCTGTCTGTCACGTCACACTTTTGCCCTACTCTTATCTCCGGCACCGTTGCCCCTATCCATCCTCATTTCTCACATGGCCCTCTTCTAGCGCCACCATCAGGCCGTTTTTTGCGAAACACATTTTTGGACACTGCTCCTACAGATTTTCCCCTAAAATCACGCAAAGCGGTACACAGTATCTCTAAAGTCATGTCATCAACATGGATCTGTCCCATTTCCCATATTCCCTTCTGATTGGCTATGATTGCCTTCTAAAGTTTGTGTGCGACCTTCGCTTATCTTCCAATTAGGGAGTCCTTCTGTATACTTGACATGTTGTCTTATTATGACTGTTTCCTTTGTTCCTTTGTTCCTTTCTCCATTCTCTATTTTCTATTTTGGAAACAACAGAGCTTGTCCAAAAAATAAATACATTAAAACACCCAAAATATCTCACCCACTCGTTTACACCTTGTGATATGACGACAGACAGTCGTGAAGAAGGCAGGCAACTCAATTTGTGCGAATGAGAGGAAGACTAATGCGACCATGCGTGTTCAACTAATGCCGAGCAGCCACTCAAGTGCAGCGATCCCTGTCGCTCGTCATTAGCGGTGCCGGGGCACCCAGGGCACTCAAGCCGTGCTGTATTGGAAACAGGTGCCGTTCTAAACATTAACAGGTGACATGGGGTCATGCTGTGGGCTGTGGTGCGCAAACACATCTCAGGTGTTGCATGGCTTCTTTTCTGCCTCACTTCACTCATCGCTCCGCTATCTGCCTTGAAAGTGAAGCAAAGTGAAGCAATTCCATAGTGAAGCAATTCAAGCGAGTAGAAAGATATTTTATCTTGTGGTGGTAATGCACCTTGAGAGTGTATAAAATGGACCCGTACACTCTCAGAGTTACGGTCCAAAGGTCAGTTTGGACCCCAGGTGGTCCCCGGACCCAGCGTTGAGAAACAGCTTGGGAACATTCCAGGACAATGGCTCAAAAAGTACCTTTACTTGAATTTTGGGGGAAGTTAACTGTGTTTCTATAACTTTTTCACAATCACTGATGAAGTTCTGCATTTCGAACACTTTAACTTGACATGCCGCCGCACCCTGAAATAATTGTCAGAAAGAGAGGTTTGCTTATTGAACCTCAAAAGATGAAGTCTCTGTCAGCAGTGTGGGAAACATTGTGAAGTGTTACAACTGTGTGAAGGATTTTAATTGGCTCTAATCTGTGCAGGAAGTTGCTGTTAAGAACACTTTGTTTCCTATGATCTTTAGAGTGTCATTGTTAACACGTACTGTAGATTTGTTAACATAAGATAACACAACATAAGTCCTGCGGTGAGCAATGGTCCTCTTTTCCGTTCTTTTATTCTCAGGCTGAAGCTTTTTCAAATGAAATGCCAGTTAGACTGACATTATAGCTTTGATATACAGGACATTTGGATGATTCAATTTTGTGAGGCAGCACTTAGAGCAGCTGTGGAGCAGGTGTGGGACTGTGGGCAGCATTCTTTTTTCCCCCATACTGACTTTGATAAAGTGAGCGAAGGGCCACACATTGGCCAATTGAATTCAAATTCGAAACGCACAGTGCTGAATTATGGGTAAACCTGCATACACTTGGTGGACAGATTGCTTTACAATAGGACATTTGCCAGGCCAGAAGGCTTATTGGGTCCTTGCATCACAGCACGATAGATTTCTGTCACAAAATGTTGGCTTTTTTATGCTGTATGTGTCTCTCTGGTGTACTCAAGTTAAAAGAAGAAAAGAAAAAAGAAAAAGAAAAAAAAAGCCCACTCATTTATATATTGCCAGTTGTCTGATACAGTCACTGTCGGGCAGAAACCTCGTATCTCCAAGTTTCAAATGTGTACATTTTTTCACAAAGTGAAGCACTGCTTCATCATACAAGGCTATTGCACAAAAGCAGTGAAAACAACTGATCTACAAGCACACAACGCCTCGCGGTGCGAGGCTTGTAGATCGGCTGTTTTCACTAGTTTAAATCATTTTAAAAATGATAAATACAAAACAAACAGTTTTGGACATACAAGGTTTACACCCGACAATGACGATATGCACCACGTTGTCGGTCACTGATGATCAGCACAGCAGGATTGAGGTGGTCAAAAGGCCAGTTCTGGCCCTCAGGCTGCATGTTGTGCTGCATGTGTGTCTCAGAGAGTGAAGGATGAGGCTTGCTGGCACCCGGAACTGACGACAAGCTAGGAGGAGAAAGTGGCACACCACTTACTGTATTCTGTAACAACACTGCAGCAGAGCTCAAGACCCTGAGGCAATCAGAGAGAGTGTGGAGGGCAGCGATTCAGGAGTCCCGAGTTGGTGTCCGCTAGTCTGCACTCTATCTTGCATCACATACTGTATGGCAGGAAGGAGAAAAAAACGTCTTTATTAGAAGTTTGCATAGGTAGTTTCATGACAGTACAGTTCACTGGTACTGGGTCAACTAAAAGGATACCCCAAAGGGTTTGTTTCAATTGGGGTCCTTCAAAACATTGGCAAATCACAAGACACACTGAAGTCCAGCAAAGAGATTCAATTCAAGAGAGTTCAATTCAATCTACTCAGTTTGTTTACTAAGCAGTTGAACGAATTCAAGCAGAAGCAATCTAAAAAGAATCTAAAAAAAAAGGAGACAAACATCAGAGATTGGTAGGACGGCTGAGACCGTCACAAGCCTCTCAGGCAATACTCTGAATAATATCCGATGGACACTGTCCTTAACTGCCTGTAAAGGAATAAATGCACATTTTACAGAATAGTATTCAAAATTGCATAAGTCAAATGGTAATCACGACACTGAAGCAAAATTAAGTCATTTCACTCTGAACAGAACCTGATTTAGCTTAATAAGTGAAGCAGTGGCGATGCTAGATGAAGAAATTTTTTATTGAAACGATTACAGAGGCAATGAAAGTTTCATCTCTAAAAAGTAATAGTGTTCTCGGTTTGACTGTGATGTTAATGTTCTTGCAGGAGCGAGATCCCCAGTACGTGACTCAGAATGGCACAGGCTTTGGGCAGGTTGTTGTTATGTTATGTTGTGTACAGTGCTCAAAGAAAGCACACACAAAGTTAGCCTCCTGGCTGTGACAGCCTGGGCCTTCCAGCTAAACACAAAAATTATCCATAGGATGCACTGACTCTCGCACTCGCGCACACACTAGGATCAAAGACTGCATGGTGGAAACACATAAAACAAAGATGATTTACCTGCATTTCCATTTTAGTCTTAGTTGGCTTTGCATTGTTCTTTTTTATTTGTATTTATCTGTATATTCCTTTTTGTTTAGTTTCAGCTAAACTGTAAAACAAATACAAACTAGTAAGACGCCTCAGGGCGACAAGCAACCTTGCCCCAAAGGATGAGGTCGCGCCACAGTGATGTGGACATCAGAGATGTGGACACCAGGGATGTGGACATCAGGGATCTCCATATATGGGGATAAAAGGGATTTGTTCCCCCTGGCATCACAGGGATCTCTGACAGGTCATCATTAATATGGATGACATCAGGGAACTCCATGTATGGGCATAAAAGGGATTCTGTTAGTGTGACATCACAGTGAAGCCAGAGCGCGTGATGTCAGAGCGGCAAACCCATTCTGTTATTCCCCTGACATCACAGTGACATCAGAGCATGATGTCAGAGCCCATAGACCGTAAAAATGTGTACACGTCTACACGGACGGACAGACGCGGACAAGCTGTGACGTTCCTCATAGCAAACAAAAAAAAAGAAAAAAAGAACAATGCAAAAAGCTTATTTTGAGCAAAAATGCAATCTGGGAAAATAATCCGAGATGCATCGATTTTTCTAAATCTTATAGCATTGAGCCAGACGGAGCGGAGAATTTGGGGATGATGCCATTTCCAGTTGTATTCTGTGTTTTGTAAGACCATAATGACGTATACAGTATACCGGTATGCGTCCTTGACGCTCAAGCATTGTATTAGACTTGACGTAAATATACAGTATGTCCATGGCGGTGAATGACACAAATATATTTTAGTTTAAGTCAATTTATAGCCATACTTCTCACATAGGTTTGCTATTGTTACATCTTCTTAGACGTTGTAGCAGACATTGTGCTAGGAGACAAATAATAGTAATTCAAAAAGAGAGAAAAAAATATGTAATTAAACAACAACAACATGGATACAAAGCTATACACAACGAATATACACAACCGCAACAATGTAGCCTACAGTATATACACAACATTGTCCTAGGAGCTAGGACCTAGTGCTTGAAGGTGGTTGAAAGGGATGTGTGGGCAAGTTCTTTCTCCTGGTTTATCATCAACACCTCTGTGAGAATGTGCCAGTGTCCTTGGCTTTGTTCATCAGATGGTCTTGGGATGTGGTGGATATTAACGTTTCACAAGCTTTGCTTTGGCCTTGGCTAGCTTTGCTTTAGCTATGGCTATAGCTATTTCACGTGTCTAATTGTCTGGGGGGAAAACGCTATTTACTGTACTTTAGCTGCGGCAGCCTGCCGCCAGTGGCCTTCTGCATTAGTGAACGCAGTGTCTCTCTGCCTAAGCGCGTCTCATACAGTATGGTGCTATTAAGCCAGGGTTTATTATTGGGGCATACTTTGATAGTCTTTGGGTTTTTTCAGAAAACGGTCAGGATTTAGGGGACATTTGTAGGTCTTAATGGCTTATTTTCCATTGAGCTGACATCAGATATAGAAGCATGCCGGGCATCTATGTCTGGTTTGGTCTTTGGTCGGTCAAGCCGCATTGACAGACTGGCTCTGTGCTTCCCCCTCTATAGAGCCTCTGTCTCCAGGGCTTCTTTGTTGTAGCAACATGAATAGAGAATATAGCTTTTTTTTATTATTATTTTTTTTAAATGTACAGAATACAGTACAAAATACAGAGCAACCGGAGGATGGCACTTGAAAGCATGACCCTCTCGTGTGTGTAAAAGGGTTTGGGTTAGGAGAGAGAAATTTGAGGGACAGAGAGAAATTTCACATGGACAGTGGAGACTGCCAGTGAGGGTATCCACAAGTTTCCAACGTCCCATCGTGTATTCTGCAGAAGGTGTGTGGCAGTTCCGGCGTCGCAGCTGAGGATAATCTACAAGCTCACAACGGTTGCATCTGCGACGCGACATGAGCTTGTATATCTGCTATTCTCCGGATGTGTCCCACACATAATTCTACAGTAAATTCTCACGGAAACAGGTGGATAGGAAAAAGCACATCTTGTATGTACTGTATGTAGCCTATGTATGTATACGTATGTACGGGGGGGGGGGGTTGAAAAGCAATGATCCATAGCAGGAGAGATGCAGATGATGAGAGAAGACAGAGCAGAGCAGAGCAGAGCGAGTGGTTTAGTTTGTTAAGCCAGCGTGCCAGCAGGCGGCCCAGGCCCAGTGCCAGCTGCGGCATCAGGATAGCGCTGGCCTCAGTGAGCATACTAAGCAACTCTTCCTCTCGGTGCTCAGTGACCTGCGTCACAGTGCCATGTCCCTGTCACACAGTCCTTTCATCATTACCGACAAAATGTGACTCGCCAAAACCAACCCACTTATCACCTCACTTAGCTGCCAGTCAAAGGTGCTGTTGCCGGGCGGATGTTTTCCCAATTAGGGGTTCGGCTGGGTTTACTGACACGCTCGTCCCTGTGCATGCATATGGGATGAAGTGGACCAGGGAGCGCTGCTTAGTTAAGATGATTTGCTGGAAGCCTCGCCCCCCCAGAGAAGGGCAGCTGCTCATTAACATGTAGAGCTGTGATTCGTACTTGGGACAAGGACTCCACATCAGGCTTCGTTATGAAGTCTCAAGGCCTGTACGACACATCCCTCCATCGTTCATTATTGTTGTGTTTTCACTTAGCGGACGTTTCACCTTCACTTTGGCCCACCGTGATTCGAACCTGGTTCTACTGGTTTGGGAAACCTTAATGGCTTTTGCCCTTTGAGCAGGGCTGTACGTTCATCCCATCCTATATTATTTCCTCACTTTGACCTTCCCTCCATCAGGAAACCAGATTCCATGGTGGAGGGACGGGACCGAACAGGGGTGTCGCACCAAATTCTGGGCCCTTAAAGGAGCTATAGTCAACCTTTTCATTGTAGGGCCGACACTTTGTTTACATCCTAGTCTATAGACTAGAATGTAAACAAAGTGTCGGTCTGACAATGGCCAAAATTATTATTTTATCATTATTTTACGCTTTTTGTGGTCATTTTCGAATAGAAACACATATATGAAGCTTATTTTTATATAAAATATTTTCGAAACATTATTTTTATTTTAGCATCCGTTTTTTCAAGAAAAAGTTGACTATAGCTCCTTTAACTATTGAAAATTAGCAGATCTACAAGCTTACAGTCGTGCTGCGAGCTTGTAGATCTGCTATTTTTGAAAAATCGTGAAGATTTGTCTTTGATATAATAATATTTCAAATCCTTCTAACATTTTTGAAAGTTTTCTGTCAGTGGTGCTCAAACCTTTTCATGTGAAAGACCCCACAAATTATATGTATTTGGCCACAGACCCCCATCTCAAAATATTTAGTTCCAGAGACCCTACAGAAGCAAAGTTTGAGTTACAAATGTTCGCTTAAAAAATACATATATTCAAAGATTTGCACAAATTGTCACAACTTTTCAAAAATAGCAGATCTACAAATAATTAAGGCCCCTCCACCTTGGGCCCTAGTAACTGTTTCCCCCCCTTGTGAGTTGAGACGCCCCTGGGACCGACCCTCAAACATCTTCCCTCAAACATCATGAGCTCACTCAAAGGAGAATCCCCCCCATGTCAAATGGGCTTCTGGGCTGCAGGCAGTTCATTCTCTGCTACAAATATATATATATATATATATATATATATACAGTATATACAGTATGTTACACCAGTCTAAACTGGTGTAACTAACACTTAAGCCAGTCTTTGCCTTCTCTGTATTTTACGGGTCGTCGACTGTATAGAATCTGTCAATACCTGCCATATAGCGCTGCCAATTACAGGAGCTGCGTCTCCACCAGCTCTTCCTCGACTGTGAAATTACAGGCTTAGCTGAACAGATTGCCACTTTGTTCAGCAGCTCCGCTCCAGTACATTTTAACTCGCCTCCCTTTTCCTGCTGGCTGTCTGTTGTCCTCTGTGTTGTCTTGGATCACGCGGTCGCCGTGGCTTGCTCTTCTGGCGGAGGCGAGTGGCGAGGCGAGGCTCTCTCCAGTGCCTCTCCAGAGTGTTGAAGGCATCACAGCGCAGTCATGACAAATTCATGAGCAGACATGTAGAGTAAAAAGGCCTGTGTCCTCTCCTATCGGTTGAGAATGACCCCCCCCCCCTCTCCCATGTCCTGCACTTTCCAGTTTCCACCACTGAAGTGCCACTATGTCAAGCTGTGTTAAACAGCTCGGGCAAGTGAGAAGGGCACACTTCAAAACGAGAGAGAGTCCTCAGAAAGCCACTCTGTCATCAGAAGTCACTTTCTCTGAATATTGGATGGATAGAGTGGGTTATATTGTCCATGGGCACGGCGCTATATCGAGGAGGGGTTAGATGCGTGGTGAAAGACAGAGAACCTAAGTGACAGTGTGGGCTGGCTTACTGCGAGCCACTCTAGAAAGCTGCAGACATGGGGCTTATACACCGGCCACACACATAGTAATTTAGAACAAACTGCATCTTCTGAGCGGATAGTTGGCCGGCTAGAGATGAGAGTAGCCGTGTAGCTAATCTTTCACATGAATTATGAATCAATTTGTCACGAATAGGTGCTTTGCCATCGTTTTTTTGGGCATTTTCCCCCCTTTTTTCCCCCCCTTTTTTCTAAGTTATACAGAAAGATAGACATTTTATGGGAAAAAATGTCACGTCCCCTTCAATGAAATTCCCACCATGCTTGACCCGCACGCCACATCGACAATGTCTTGAATTACAGCGATCGTGCATAATGCGGCGTTCCTGTCTGTCATGTCACGTGTTGGTCTATATGCCTAAGGCCCCAGTTGTCCCTTTTATACCACACCGTATCATATCATATCATATCATATCATATCATAGCACATTGTGATTCTGTGACACATGTCCGGCATATAGATTAGCAGTGCACAGGACTGGAAAGAATTCAGCGAAGCTGCACTGCAGCCTGCAAGGCCGAGTTATACGCCACAGACCGAAAATAGCCAATCTATAAGCTCACAATGCCTCGCCGACGAGACGGGGCGTGAGCTTAGAGATCTGTCGTTTTCCTGCGGCCCGTGGTGCCGACGTATGACATGGCATAAATTAGACATTACAGGCATAACAGTGGGGATATAATGTTCTGTCAACTTGCATTAGCGCCGCTGAAATGGTTGATACCTGGGTCTGAGGAGCCTGGGACCTGCGTGCCAGCCATGTAATGAGTATCCCCTGGGCCTGGACCTGAGCCTGCGCTCTGAACCGTGTGAGGCGTGGAGCGACGGGGTGGGCCAGGGCTAAATGCAGGTCCTGGCACGGCGCTCCAGTCCATACCGTAATCCCAGCTCTATCCGGGTTCTGCATGTGAAGTGCACGGCGCTCGGATTTCTCTTATCAGGCAATGGCATAGTCTAGAGGGCAGCCGGCTCAAGTCCCATACATTAATCCTCCCTTGTGGCTCCAGGTTCAATCCCCGGCTATAGGATTTATGTGATCATGATCCAGCTTCTTTCGTTTTTTTGTTTTTTTTGGTATTCTTTTTCCTGTGATCATTCTCTATTATTCTCCATCATCAGACGTTAACCTGTGACAGAAGAGCCAGTGGCGGCTCATGGCCCTCATCTCTGTATTAAATTGTATAAATGATGATCACTAGAAATCATTTGCAGTCCGCGTGCCGCTCAGCCGTGCGGGAGACTGTTGTCTATTGATGGGTCCAAGCCGGCGGTGAGGTGGCCGTAATTAAGACACTGGACAACTTGTCATGCATCACGCACGTGGGAGACAGACGGGGCCCCATCGATCTTCCACGTTATTACAAATAAAGAGTGAGTCCCCCAGGTCCCCACCTATCTTTGCCAAAGTGGATGTACAAGCTCACAACGCGCAGCAATGTAACACGCTATGAGCTTGTACGTCTGCTGTTTTCGCCGAATGCTCAGCCCAGATGTGAAGCCAGGGTTTTGTTTTTAACGTGTCCTTATTTTTTTTATTTTTTTTTGGTTTTAGCTCCAATTCCAAAGTTTTCCCCTTTTCCTTTTTCAAGTGCTTCCAGTCTTGTTGGTAACAAGTCTTAGGAATCAGTTCCAGTATAGACCGTCCAATGTCTCTTTATATTTCTCACTTTCTCCACCTTCTTCTTCAGATACAGTATAATATGTCCCATTCCCTAATCCCTATATGGTTGTATACGTTGGATTTTGCCTCATCCAAGTAAGTCATCACATTACATGGGTGTACTCATACATTTTTAATGTCCAGAAAACATACGTGTCCTCCTTATAATGTCTGCAAAACACAGAACTCTAAAAGCACGTTGCTCTGTTTAGCGGTCCATTTGTAGCTACATACTCCACGCTCATTACGGTCCAAAAGGTTTAGCGTTCCCTCCCAAGGTGGGCGGCATATTGTCTCCCACAGCTGCTGCTCTGAGTCTAAACTCATAAATCATCCCCTAACTTGCCAATGCACTTCTTCATCTCTCCTGCAGCTAACCAGCCCCAGGAGCCCAGGAATATCAGTGAAGCAGATACATTGATTTATTTACTATGCATTGTATATCCTTCACTGGTATTAAACATACCTGTGTGAAGAAAAGGGGGCACTTGTTGTGTGAACGTTACTGCACAATGGAATCAGCAGTAAAAGCCATGAACGTCCCCTTCCCACACCCAGTAAAAAAAAGAAAATTCACAATAAAACACAAATTGTTTCACTGTGAATTATGACTTTGTTTATTATTATACGATTCTCGGCTGAGTTGACTAACCAATTTCCGGCAAATATGAAAGCCATCAAATTAGCATCAACACTGAGTATTTCCCGACTCTGCTTTACATACCAAAATGTCTACGCCCACGCATGCACGTGAACACACACACGCACGCACACACGCACACGCGCACACACACACACACACACACACACACACACACACACACACACACACACACACACACACATGCGCACTTCCACCTTTGGAAGAGCTCAGTGAATTACAGGAATCAATGAGTGGGGGAAAAACAAAACAAAAAAACAAAAGGAATAAGCCTGGTGTTTTTTTTGGTTCCTAAGGATAATTAGTAATTATCCTAGCACGTACATAACTCCTGGGATCCGGCTGTGTGCATTCTCATTCCACCACCCGTTGCCGAAAGCAAAACAACACCGGGGAACCTGATGAAACCATTTCATTATCGCGGATACTGCCGACATCGGCCCATTCCATTATTGTAGATGCTGATGACATAGCACTGCCCATTTCTCTCTCGCGCACCGCCCGGCCCACTTTATAAGTGTGTGTGTGTGTGTGTGTGATTTTTCTTTTTTTGCTTCTCTTTATCTCCATATCTCTGATTTTCAATATCGTCACTGTCGGGCAGAAACCTCATTTCAAATTTGTACGTTTTTTTGCGAAGTAAAGCCTTGCTTTATCAGACAAGGCCGTTGCACAAAAGTAGTGAATACAGCAGATCTACAAGCTTACAGCGCCTCGCGGTGCGATGCGTTTTGTGCCTGTATATCGGCCGTTTTCACTAGTTTAGTTCATTTTTCTAAATGATAAAAACGAACGGTTTTGGACATACAAGGTTTCCACCCGACAACGCCAATATGGTGTGTGTCGGATTTCCTTACAGATGACTAAGGATGCGCGAAAACAAGCCCCCCCACCGCCTCTCTTTTCAGTTTCCTGTGCCCTGTCAGCACGGTTTAACGCAAATCCAATCTGGGTGCGTTCCACACACACTGCTATAGGTGGCCTGACAAACTTAGTCAACTCACTATGGAATATGGCTCCGGAGGAACAAAATGTGCTCCAATAGACAGAAATATGAGAATGAGAGAGAGAGAGAGAGAGAGAGAGAGAGAGAGAGAGAGAGAGAGAGAGAGAGAGAGAGAGAGAGAGAGAGAGAGAGAGAGAGAGAGAGAGAGATCATGGGATGAAAGTCAAGTTGTCATGTCAGAATGTGTAATGGAGGTGTTGGATGCAAAGCCTGTGGCGTTGGGAGGATCAGATGCAGATGAACTCTGACCCGCTGATATCCAGGCTGTCATTGATGCTGACACCCATGCGGATTCAGCTTGTCACCATGATGCTAGCAGCCAGACCCTCAATGTCAGGCACGCACACTCACACACCCTCCCAGGGAAGTACATTTACTCAAGTAATGTACCACAGTATAAACATGCTAACTATTTAGTTTGTAGCTTTGGAACCACTGGATGGATGAATGTGCCGTCTTTTTTTCACGCACGCTGTGGCGCAGCGTGCGTGTTGATCGTGCATGATCGTTTACTGGATTTACTTGAGATGGATATGCTGTGACTACTTTTAAAAGGTAAGAAAAACGGATATGACGAGCAGTTTGATTAAATATTCCACTAGTAAATGAGTTAACCCTGGACTTTTACTTGTGACAAGAGTATATCTTCATACAAGCCTTCTCTGCCCCCAGGACCTGCATGTACGCAGGCACGTGCACACATGGACATGAAAGGGGGCTTGAGCCCCTGCCCTTTTACCTGTCTGTAAAAAGTGCCCTCTCCAGACCATGAATGCAGTTTTCACTATCGTGAAAGAAATGCAAATACCCTCTTTTCATGCCATACATGAAGGCAGCATTCAAGAGAATTGCCTTGTTCAAACTCCTGAACTTGAATGCAGCATCTTATGTTGAACGAATTGCCCTCTCTGTGTAGAAATCCATGCCGTTACACCACATCTCCAGTATTGCCTTTTTTATGCGTAGTTTTGTGTGGTATCAAGTACTGAAAATACCCGACTGCAACGCGTTGTGAGGTTGGAGGTCTGCTATTTTCAATATTTTCACCAAAAGGCCCTTTTAGAAATTTCAGCCCCTGCATCTCTAACACTCTATGCACGTCCCTGGATGTACGCATTGAATATCCTGCAGTAGAGCTGAAGACAGACATGTGACCTGACCAGGGGTTATAGATCAGGAGCTCTATTCTTAGAATCATGGTGAATACATACAGCCGTTGATGCTTGTACAGTATGTGGTTGGATCACATGTTCATTAGAGGCCCCACCGGTACAGTAGGCTATAGGGCATAGCAGTTGGCGTGGTTTACTGTTGCCATAAAAAAATAATCGGCCATTCATTTTTCCCATAGAGATTTACACAAATATTGATGTCAATTATTTTAAGCCTAGAATCAAGCCATCCAGAATCATGGTGAATCATGACCATAAAACCTTTGATTCTGTGATGATAATGATAATACATTTATGATATACCAAATGTAATAAATAACCTTTTTTATTTTCTTTTTCTTTACGTTTTATTGTCATGATTCACCAGGATCCTGGAAGGCTTTTAAGGTTAAAATGATTGATACAAATATTTTGTAAATCTCTATTGGAAAAATGAATGGCCGTTCTTTTAGTGGCACCAGTAAAGCACGCCCACTGCTATGCCCTATATCAGTTTGGCCATTATATCGGCCATTATTGGACTTACCGGAATAGGCAATTGTCATCGTTCAAGGAGTTTTATTGTCATTCCATACAGGTACAGAACAAAATGTGTTACCCAGGTCCTGTCATTTCAGAATAAATTACACAGAAACAATAGGCTACATAAAACACAACATAATACCTATTAGTGCAGATAAAGCAATTACACTTACCCACTAAAATTGCACTTGCAGACAAAAAAAACTGAAAACGATGCAATTGCAACAACAGTATTCAAAAACAGCAGCATTAAAATGAAACAGCTCATGAGTCACAGTTCAGTTTCATGAGAGTTGCAGAGTTCATGAGTAAGCTCATAGATCACTAGCGCAATGATCACATGTTCAAGAACTAGAGTTCATGATTGTCACAGCTACAGGGAAGAAGCTATTCTTCAGCCTGGACGTACTGGCCTTAATACTATGCTGCCTCCAGCCCGAAGGAAGGGGTCAAACAGAGTGTGTGCTGTTACACAGCTAATGTGTCATGACTTTTTTTAACCACTTTCAACCTGGTGTTCCAGTTTTGGGCATGTCATTATACAGTACAGTAGGTGACATTTTTTGAAAAAGAACTTGCAGACCTACAAGTTCACAACGCATTGCATCATGATGTATTGGGAGCTTAGGCTATACTGTAGATCTGCTATTTTAGAAATTCTTTGAATAGGGCTGAAGTGGTTAAAAGTTATTGTCATATACACAGGGGTGTAAAGTAACTAAGTACATTTACTTAAGTACTGTACTTAAGTACACTTTTGAAGTATTTGTAATTTACTTGAGTATTTCCGATTTCCAATACTTTTACTTCTACTCCACTACATCTCAGATCCAAATATTGTACTTTTATTCCACTACAATTATTTGAAAACTTGAGTTACTTGTTACTTTGCAGATATAAATTATAATATAAAACATACATAAACCACTTTAGCCCTATTTCATACCTAAGCTATTTGAAAATAGCCGATCTACAAGCTCACAACGTGTCGCATCGCGACGCGTTGTGAGCTTGTAGATCTGCTATTTTGTACTTTTACTTTTGGTACTTTAAGTACATTTTGATGCCAACACTTTCATACTTTTACTTAAGAACATTTTGAATTCCGGACTTTTACGTGTAGCGGAGTACATCTACATTGCAGTATTGATACTTTTACTTAAAAAATGTGGGTACTTTTTCCACCACTACATATACAGTTTTGAAGTTTATCAGTAATTGTTTTATTATTTTATTTTCTACAAAACATCAGTAATCGGTGGTCTAGGATCAGCATCGCGCCCAACAATCTGTCATCAGTCAGGCTGTCTAAAAGCCTTCAGTCTGATGCTGCCTCCCTATCTATCACTCACTATGTGATGGAAATCACAGCTGTCTCTGTTCCCTCGGAAAGGCCATGATTAAACTATAAAAGAACACATTAATGAGGTGACAAATAATAATGAGAATGCATCACAATAAATGCACGTACCAATGATTAACTTATTGCTTTTGGGAATAGTTGTGTCAGTTTGACAATTAAAGTGTTTCTTTAAAATGGTGGCCTGTTGTACAAGAATAGATTAAATCTGCCCTGTGCCGCTTTTACTGCAAGTTGTACTGAAATTATCTCGTCACATTTTCTTCCTCCTGCAGTCACCTTGACTTAATGAGCCTCACACTGAAATGTGAGCTGATATTATGAATATTAATGTGGCTGCAGCGCAAAAGCCAAATAGGCTCCAGTGGAACTGTCGAACTGGAAAGTCTGTTGTCCCCTGCATGCTGGACCCAGGGAATTATTTACATGAAGGGCAGTGAGACCTTTTCCTGCGATCCTGTTGGTTCTGCTTCCTCTATAGCCCAGTGGTGCTCATGTCTCCATGTCAAGGACCCCCAAATTGATAGGTATTTGTCAACGGACCCCCGTTTGAAAATATTTTGTACCAGGGACCCCCATAAAAGATGATAAAATTGTGTCTAAACCTATCAAAATATATCGTCGTTGTTGGGTTGAAACCTTGTATGTCCAAAACCGTTTGTTTTGTATTTATCATTTAAAAAACGAGCGGCGTTGTGTGCTTGTAGATCGGCTGTTTTCACTACCTTTATGAGACGGCCTTGTATGATGAAGCAGGGCTTTGCTTTGCGAAAAAAAATACTTTGAAACTTGGAGATACAAGGTTTCTGCCCGACAGAGACAATATATTTTTTAAATAGACAAAATATTCGACGTTTCGGTCGCTAGACCTCCATCAGGACGGACAATAGGCTATTTAAGCTTTGCACTGCAACGGCAGATGACAACGGCAACCGGAAATGATCAGCGCTACAACGCCTGCTGCGTGGTCGCGTCGCTATGGGAACCAAAGCGTTCAGCGAAAGGGGTGGGACCCCGTCGACGGCTGGTTGCTTAACGCTTTTGACCGCTACGGGGATTACGTCATAGCAGCCGTAGTCCCGCCTCACGTCGCCATAGTAAAAACGCACCCCTTAAATTTCCTATTTGCACGTTCCTGACAATGTGCGGGTCCCCCCCCCCCCCCCCCCCCCCTTAATTTCAGAAAAGAAACATCTGCAAGCTCAGCATCTAGGACTAGGTCATACAGTATTTTAATGTCTTCATAACAAAATGTTGCCCAAACACTTACATAGCTACAAGAGAAGAGCCAGTGTCATATGAATATTTTTAGCATTACGACAACTAGGACTACTACATTAATGACGGCACACTGTTTAATTGATGGCGGTGCATCGCTTCATGCAGTGCCAGGGTACTTCTATACTTCTATACTATACTCTTTATCAGGGGTAGTTAACCTTAGGCACGGGTGCCAACATTGGCACAGGGGAGAGTGATCACCGGCACACTGGAAGCAGTTTGAGAGAGAGGATTTTTATTTTAAAAACAAATCTTTTTTAAACGTGGTCAATTAAATGAAGTTAGCTAATGTATAGCTAATTACATCTTGCACAAAATTCTACATTCATTACAACTCTGAACTCTGACTGGGGAGGGAGTCGGGGAGATAGGTGGATTTTTGCTCTGAGTCTAATGATCGTTATAACAATGTCCTGCTAATCGAAATATGACAAAATATTTGTAATTAAAATGTATGTTGACATGACACACTGACACTCTAGAAAAGAAAATGTTGCTGACCCCTGCTCTATATAGTTCTGTTAAGCCAGCATTAGATAATTACTTTACTCACCTGCTAAATAAGGACAGCAAAAGAGAATGTTTTGTTCTATAATATACACATGCCTACATTGTCTTGGTTTCAGGGGGCATGGTAAATATTAACTGTTGTGCCAAAGTTTTGTGTTCATATTCCATGAAGCCCGAGCGTCACTGTGTTGTTTTTATTTATTTTCCCAGAAGCATACAGAGCAGGCTTGACGTGACGATTGTCAAGGGGCCCAATATAGTGGGCAGACCGTAGGACGCATGTTTACGTTTAGTATAAAAACCTGCATATCCTGGCCCATATTTCTCTTTCTTCACTTCTCGCCCTTATGGTGTCTTACTTGGTTATGTATTTTTTTTATTTATTACACATTTCAGATTTCTTTTTATGTTGAATATTTATGATAATAATGTAGGCCTACAAACCAAATAGTAGTGAAATGACAAAAAGGGCATATTTACTTGCGACCCATAGAAATGGGCCCGCGGGCCCAAACCGGCTCCCAAGCCGGTATTTGGGGGAAACGGTGCCCCCCTAGACGAGACGTTACAGAGACACAGACTCTTAAGCTGTCACAGGCTTGAGTTCATTTAACGATGATGAGCGCTCTAGCAGGAGAGGCTATTTTAACTGCTAGTCAATAACTCCCCTGCGTGATAGATGTCCGGGTGTAATGTTGAATGATAGGACGGATGGCCCGGGGCAGCGCTGTCTCTCCTGCTTTAACGTCCCACACAGTTGTTCCCTGGCCTCTCTCTTCTCACCTGTGATGTAATGCTACCAGACTGTGGAGACGGACCGGTCTCGGAGACGGAGCACCCTTTGCACTCTGACAGGGAAATAAATAAAATAAAAACTCCTGACAAGTCCAACCGTCTTCAACCGCTTATCCAGAGTCGGGTCGTAGGGGCAGCAGTTTCAGCAGAGAGAGACTTGCCTCTCCTGAGCAACATGACTTCCTCCTGGGGGATCCCGATGCGTTCCCAGGCCAGTGTGGAGATGTAATCCCCCCCCATCTGGCCCTTGGTCTGACACAGGGTCTCCTCCCATTGGGACGTGCAGCGAGGACCTCCCTAGGGCAGTGGTTTTCAAACTGTGGGTCAGGACCCCCAGGGGGGTCCCTAAAATATTTTGGGGGGTCCCCAGATGATTGGAAACATTGTTTTCTCACTCACAGAACTCAACCCACTTCAACAACCCAACATAAAGTTTAAGTGTATAGAGGATATCTGCACATTTCTAAAGTGAAAATGTTTAATACTTCTAAAATGACAAATAAACATTAGCCAAATTGTCAAAAAATTTGAGGCAGAAATTGTGAAAATAGCCAATCTACACCGCGTTGCGAGGCGTTGTGAGCATGTAGATCTGCTATTTTCACAATAGAACTATGTTATATACTAGAGGTTCCCGAAAAAAAATTGGGGGGGGGGGGGGGGGGGGGAACTATTGTGGCGGAACTATTGTGCCGCAGCGCACGTTTCCGGTTGGACATATTTGACTGCCGGACGCACTGGAGAGAAGTGACTGTTAAGCCCATAGAGTTATAATAAGAATAGAGAGGACACAAATATCCCCGCCCGTCCACTTGCATTGAGTTGCTCACCCAGCGCATGAGGCGTTTTCACCCCTCCTTCCGGGGAGTAAAACCGTGACGTAGTGGGTCTACTGTGACGCATTTTTCGTCATAATTTGTGTTCATGGACGCGCTTCATGAACGAGCACTTCCGGTATGAACGCGCGTCAATACAAAGAAGCCTAGACGCGCGTTCGAGTAGACCCAACTGCAGTACCTCAAAACGGCCAACATGTCCTTTTGGTTTCAGGGCGCCCCCAGGGTTCTGGGGGCTTGGTTAAGCCTCTGCTATTTCTCTGCAGCAGGCACATGCAAACACAGTGGTGTCAAATTTCACTCTCTCTCTCTCTCGCTTGCCCGCACCCCCTCCCCTGTTGCCTCCTCTCTCTCGTGCTTAGCGAATGAGCGGACGGCATAGGGTTAGGGGCGGTACTCCTTACGTCCTAGACGACTACCTATGAGTTGAAGTCGATGTAAAGGGGGCGTGAAGTGGGATGCGGCTCTTAGAGGAATGTATATATAAGATAATGTAATGCCTCAACTCTTAGTGCTCATCAGGGTGGAGGGGTCCCCAGTTCAAATATGATTATTTTGGTGGTCGCAGCCTGAACAGGTTGAGAACCCCTGCCCTGGGGAGACACTCGGGAGGCATCCGTACTAGATGCCCGAACCACCTATAGCTGGCTCCTTTTCAAGTGAAGGAGCAGCTCTACTACTTGAGTGACCGAACTTCTCACCCTATCTCTAAGGATCAGGGAATAGCTGAGGCAGCTTTACAGCGGCACGTAGGCAGACACACGGATACAGTCCATGAAATAAGACTACTATGCTTTCTCTTACTGGCAATGAATGTACGTATGTACTGTACCCGACAACCGAATAGAATCTGTGTGAACTACAGCGGATCTCTTCTCCCAAACTCCCACTGAACAGCCATGCATGCCAATCCGTGACATTTCCCATTGACTTCCCACCGGGGTCTGTATTGACTGCACACAGACACACACAGGTGAACCTGACCCGCTGCCTGTGGGGAGGTGAAGTCTTCTGTTTTGTCCCTGGCAGAGTTACAGTATTTAATATTAATGTGTGAATCTGGAGCAGTTACACCGACGCTGTTTTCTCGCTCAGCTGAAGGTCACTGTCTGAATACAGGAACACAAGGGGGGAGGGGAGGTGAGACGGATACATAGGACCAGTGCTTAATTTGTCAATGAATAGGTGCCGGATCCCAGGCTGTGCGCGTAAACAGGCGCGCGTGAAAATGTACTCTATTGTTTGTGTGTCACTGTCACCTATGAAGCATCACATCAGAAAAAATACAAGAAATTTAACAAAAACATGAAAATATACTGTAAAGAAAAAAATGATGCAGCCAAAAAGGTCTCTATTTGGAAGGATGAAAACATAAATGACCAAACAGCACTATTTTGATTGACAGGGAAAGGTCCCGGATCCAATCAAATACAGGTGCCGGATCCACTGGATCCAATTAAATAGGTGCTGGATCCAATCAAAGAGGTGGGGGAACATGTTCCCCACTAATGAAGCACTGCATACGGCCATATAAAAACCTGGAGTGTGAATCCACCCCGATTGAAGAACTACTTTCAATATTTGAGTTTGATGAGGAGAGGAAGGTAATTAGAGAATTCTATCAACTTTTTCTTGACCTGTCCCCTAACAATTCCATATAGGAGGAATGGGAAGCCGAATTGGGTATAGACATATCATCAGATAAATGGGAAGAAATATGCAGTGAAGCACACTTGGTAACTAATTCAAATACTTGGAGGAAATTCAAATGTAAAGTGATAACTAGATTTTTCAGGGCGCCAGTAATAGTGGCTAAAATGGGACCAACTCATTCTAATAGATGCTGGAGGGATTGTGGGGCACATATTGGAAACTACACTCATATATTTTGGACCTGCCCCAAATTAAGACTGTTTTGGAGGGAGATCTCTGAGGCACTGAAGGAGGTCTTTGGTCAAACGTTTGCTGGTGATGTTGTTGGGAATGGTACCTGAGGGAATAGAGGGTAGAGCCCACAAAAATACTCCATATACCGATGTGCCATTTCAACTCTTCGGTATTTGCTGCTCTTTTCCTGAAGATGTCCTGCAAAAGCAGGTTTCTTTCCCTGTTTTGCCTTTCCAATTTTTATGGAGAATGGAGCGTATTTTTGCAGAAACTTGCAAATGGCAAGAAACCACTCCAGTCCCATTGAAAAGCAGAATCCACCTTCATTCCACCTAAATTTAAACTTTGTCAGAGAAGGTCATGAAAATAGCAAAAATAGCTGTTCTACTAATAGCTGATTCTGCAAATACCCTGAAAATCTACTGTCGTTTCTCGACCTGTGCTTTTTGTTTGTTTGTTTTGCTTTTTCTGCCTTTGTCCAAATATCCTTTATTTTATTTTTCTATGTGGTAAACAGCTGAAACAATGTGTAAGACGAAAAAAGAGAAAAAACAGTGCCTAAACTGAAATAAAAACAGTTCAAAGTAAAAAAAAAAAAAAAAAAAAAAAACACAAAAAGGACTACCGTACATTACTTCTTCGCAGAAACCCTGTATCCCTCATTTTGTGTTTTATACTTTGTCGTATGACAGTGTTACACAAACGTAGCGGGAACAGCCGAACTATAAGCTCCCAACGTGTTGTGATGTGACATGTTGTTCAGCTCAGAGCCATCTATTGGAGAGTTACGCCACCTCTGTTCTCTTCATGGGGCCTGGTCTTCTACATAGACTTCTATAGTGACTAGCAAATAGTGACAAGGTGCTGAACCGGAAGTTCACGGAATGCATTGTAGTCTATGGCCGTTTTTCACTATTTGGAGTTACATGAACCACGTGACTGGTGCTGATCTCTGCCCCCGCAATGGCGCAACTCTCCAATAGACGGCTCTGGTTCAGCTTGTAGATCTCACCATTTGACGTTTGGATGCTAGGTTGAAGTTGGTCAAGAGTTAATAGAGTACATATCGAAACAATGAAACATATTAACAAAAGCTTGTGGCTAAATAATAGCTAGTTCCATTTCTGTTTCTTTTTGGCCATTTCCAGAAAAGTAACAGTTCTTGGACATGCGAGGTTTCCACCTGCCCCCGCCAGCCGCCAGAATGCAAGCTTGCCGCTTGTTTCGGCTGCTCGTATCTGATGTCTTCCACAGGGATGTTAATGCGCGTCTTGAAACCGTAGAGCGGTGCTCGGGGAGTGATGGGCTCTTTACACGAGGCCTGCGTCACCGCCGTTCCACCGCAACAGCTGCGAAATATCATTTTTACCTGGCTGACGCTGCAAGTGTGTCGTATCGAATCCAGCTTGGCTCAGCCTCTGCTTAACAAGCGTGCAACTTTCTAACTACACGACAGGGGGCTCTGGAAAGTGACAGACAGGGTTGCAATTAAATGCATGCATGCCTTTGTGTGTGTGTGTGTGTGTGTGTGTGTGTGTGTGTGTGTGTGTGTGTGTGTGTGTGTGTGTGTGTGTGTGTGTGTGTGTGTGTGTGTGTGTGTGTGTGTGTGTGTGTGTGTGTGTGTGTGTGTGTGTGTGTGTGTGTGTGTGTGTGTGTGTGCGCACATGATACATACATATATCTATGCTTGCAGGCATGCAGGGGTGCAACAGTTAATGGAACTAGGCAATTTTAATTAATTATAAGAACTAACCAATTTGAATAAAATAATGCATTTGAGGGTAAAAAATAAATAAAAAATAAAAAAGTAGCATATGTACAAGCTCACAATGTGTTGCATTATGACGTTGTGAGCTTGTATATGGTCAGTTTTTGTATACAATAATTGGCATTAGTGGTGGCCAGAGTTATCACATTATTATCAGATTGTTATCAATTTAGTCTATTATAAAAAATTAAAAAAATGCACCCAATGTGAAGTGAGCGGTGGTCGTGCTTGCATAACGTCTTCAGACTAGGATTTGAGTCTAGGATGTACAGGCTATGCTACACACACACGTTTTACTATGGCAAAACGCTGAGGAAAAAGGCTACAGACTGTCACGTCACACTTTTGCCCTATTCTTATCTCCGCCATCGTTGCCCCTATCCATGTGAAATCTTCTACACACACTCCTTGCCTGCCAAACCACAACCTTCAGGACCCCCGGACCTCCACGGACCCCCAGGGACCCCCTGCCACCGCCGCCAAATACTGCAAAAATGACCAAATCAACACCCCAACTGGGCTGCTCACGGGGAAATCCCAGGGACCACCGACTCCTGCTGCTCCAACAGTCCTTCACCTTCATTGGTTTAACTTTCCCCCGCCCCCTCCCCTCATTGGCCAAAACTTTATTTGGCTTTACTCATCAACCGTTTGTCGCACAAACCTGTGGGTGGTGTCAATTGACTTTATTAAGAGTCCTTAACCTTAATTGGTTTAACTTTTCCCCGCCCCCTCCTCTGATTGGCCGAAACTTTATTTGGCTTTACTCATCAACCGTTTGTCCTACAAACTTCTGGCTGCTGTCAATTGACTTGATTAAGAGTCCTTCACCTTAATTGGTTTAACTTTGCCCCGCCCCCTCCTCTGATTGGCCGAAACTTTATTTGGCTTTACTCATCAACCGTTTGTCGTACAAACTTGTGGGTGGAACCAATGCCACTTACAGGCCTCTTTGTGTATACTGTGACCTGACAGTCGCTTATCTCCCGATTAGGGAGTCTTACTGGTATATGGACATATTGTGTCAGTCTCTGTTGTTTCAGTGCGACCTCGCCCTTTAGGTTCTTTGGGGTGAGGTCGCTTCTCGACCTTATGGCGTCTTACTGATTGAACTATAGCCCGCACATCCCATAAATTGCGAATTCTTCTAGTGCACAGGCGGTGGTTCTACAGTATATGCTGGGGAGCAAAGCAGGTATTACCAGTAAGACTCCCTAATCGGGAGATGCATACACAAACTTTAGAAGGCAATATAGCCAGTCAGGAGGGAATATGGGCAATGGGACAGATCCATGTTGATGACATGACTTTAGAGATACTGTGTACCGCTGTGCGTGATTTTAGGCCAAAATCTGTAGGAGCAGTGTCCAAAAATGTGTTTTGCAAAAATCGGCCTGATGGTGGCGCTAGAAGAGGGCCATGTGAGAAATGAGGGGTGGGGGTTGTGAGTTGCCATCCAAGGAGTGTGTGTGCAAAGTTTGGCATGGATAGGGACAACGGTGCTGGAGATTAGAAGAGTAGGGCAAAAGTGTGATGTGGCGGACAGACAGACAGACAGACAGACAGACAGACGGACAGACAGACAGCCGGTGGAGCTTTTCATAGTAACTTGCGACCTGATGGTCGCAATAATCCATTGCTGTGGGCGATAGGTCGGAGCAGAGCTATTTTCTTTGTGTGCTCCCGACAGTGATGTGAAACTGATGACGACGCGGCAGAGGCTCTTGTACCTCCAGTCACGACACATTTCATTAAGTCAGATTTTTAATGGTATCCTTCTGTGCCAAGTTATTTACCTGTAGTATTTTGCCATACACCGGTAGCCTATATGTATGCATATCATGTACGTGTGGCATTCAGCTCCCGAACACTGGCGTTTAAATGGATTTCACGCTCTCGCAGTGATTTGGGATTTCTGGCAGTGTACAAAAATGTGTTTAATTTAAATCATCTACAGGCAATTTTGTTTCAATCTCATGTGCCCAAACTGTGGCTACTGGTGTGAGAATATGAAATTAATTCATAATCAACAGTCCCCGGAGGGAATGCATAGAATATTTTTTGAGCCATCAGCATAATTCTGTGTGTGTGAGCAGCTGAAATCACAAAAGTACAAGAGCTAGAGCCAGTTTGAGCAACGGCCCTGTTGAGGGACTTCTTGTGTGCAGACTTTAATTAAGGAATATTTAACGGCTCAGCATAATCCATCTGTTACGGTATGTACAGTACACAGCACGACCTGTGATGTGATTGGTGGGTTTACAAAATATTTAGGGTCTTTGATTACTCCTATTAGACAGGCAACCATATGGTTAACCTCAATATTGAATGCCTTTATCGTGTTACCCAGATGATATTGCTATTGTTCATGAAAAGGACTGCGTAATTATTTTTCATTTTCCATTTTGGGGAACCTATTAGCCTTATAACAATCCACAGGGAAGTCTAATCAACGCTGATTTGTTGTGCGTGTGAGTACGTGCTTGACTGCACGCACACGTGTGTGTGTGTGTGTGTGCGTGAGCATGCGTGTATGTGTGTGCATGTGCGTGCGTGTTTGACTTTGAGTGTGTGTGTACTACAGTATATGCTATCTTTGCCAAGTCTATCCAACTGAAGTCGGATGTGAGGAATATCATAGTGATCATGTGATTGGCTAATCATTGATTGGCTAATCAATCATCATTAATGCAACCATGCATTTTCGACTTACTGAATAGCATTATGGAGTCGATCTGTTAACCGTCAAAGGCTGCTGTTTTCTGCTTTGTGGTTCGTTTCTCTGGATGAACTCTTGTCCACCACAACAAGGGTTTCTTCCATGTTTGACATGATTTGATAGTTTTCCTATTCTGCTGCAACATTCGGTGAAAATAGTAGATCTACAAGCTCACAATCTTGGCTACTTTTGCCGAAGAGATTTGGTATAGAGGGGAAAAAGGAGGAGGCCTAGAATAGACCTCTGGGGGACTTCAGTCAATAATGTAGGGAAAAATCACTTATTTTCTATCAGTTACACGCCCCATGAAGCCTTGAATTCATGGACCTTCATTTTATGTTTGGTTAATGTTTTTAAGGTTACCCATACAAATCCTGGTGGTTTCTTAACACTCTGCATATCTCCTTAAACATTAGTATAGTTCAGGGGCGTCCGCTGGCCTGGTGGTCAAGGCACATACCACATACTAGGCTATGATGCCTGCTGGCGTCGCCGGTTCGATTTCCGACCCGGACGACCTTTGCCACATGTCATTCCCCATCTCTCTCCCCATTTCCTGTCAGCCTACTGTCCTATCAAATAAAAGGCATAAAAAGCCCAAAAACAAATCTTAAAAAATATATATATATCAGTATAGTTCTACGACTAAAATCTGGTCTTTGGAGTGGCAGTCACTATAAATTTTATGTGATTTCACAACAAGGGATGCCAATCAGAGCCTCACTGAATGTAGCATGATTCAATAAGGGGAGTATGCAGGGATGTTCTGTGATACAGTAGTGCTCCCTCATAACCCGACGACACCACTGTTTTTCATTACATAAAAATCCAGTATTATATTGTTCATATTGTATTGTAAGCCGCACTGACATTTTGCTGCTTGTACCTGTTTTATTGAGTTGACAAATAAACCCTCTCGATTCTTCACCGTGGTCTCGTCAAACGAGGAACCTTTCCATCTGTTTGGTCGCAGTGCATTTGCTGTGCATACAGTGCTCTGGATTAGCCAAATTCAGGTGGATCAAACATATGCATAATTCAAAGGGTATTGAATAGTAAATGAGGGCAGCAATAGAGCAGAGGAAACAGGTACTGTCAAAGCTCTTTTGGGGTGTTTTTTTCGGGGGAAATGATTGAAACCAGGGACTTTGTGCACAGGGACTTAAATCTAATCCTGCTGAGTTCTGAGACCGACGCTCTATTCAAAAGAGGGACTGCTTAAAAAAATAAAGAAAAAAAATAAAAATTAAATTAACTCTCCTACTGCCAGATTATTTATTTATTTATTGGGTCTGGTGCCATCAAAAAGCGGCTTACCTTTGCGACGTTATAGTAGATAGACAGACAGACATTTATTTATTTATTTTTATTTTTTTGGGTTGTGCAATAGTGCGCTTTGGTCTGCCAGGCAGCAGAGGGCGGCGTCATGCGAGAATGAATGTGAATTTGCCTGTTATGTGTTGAAGAAGAAGAAGACCAGTCACTGGCCACAGAGCCTTACAGCCAGAGGGAATCAACAAGGAAGTGAATTGTTCTCCGTTGATCTAACGCATAATGGATTTTTTACACCATCACCGCGGAAAATGTGTTTACAGTAGACGGCCGCGCGACCCCTCATCAGCTTACAGTCATCAGACGAACGAACCGAACGAGCGCCGTATTGGCGGAGAGGTCTTGCGAAATCGGGCGAACGTGAACGTTCAAAGCGTTGGGAGAGTTAAACACTGTTGTATTATTTTATTGTTTTTTCCTTTGTTTTCGTCACTGGAGGCACCGCCTTCTTTTTTGTGTAGAAGCAGGAACTCTGTTTGGCTCCTCCCCTTTCTTAGTCCACTTCCTCCCGGGTGCTTCTGTGTTTATTCCTTCTAACACTACATGTTTAAGGCAGTGGTGCTGGCAGATTCTGCTGTCTAGAGAGATCATACAGTGACTAATAAGTGCCATTCTCTGTCTATTTATCAATCGTGATGATTATCATATAGGCTATTTCTGTGTCTGTTTGTTTGGAAGCATTTGTGTTTACCTTCTAGATGGGTAGCGCGCGTCATCATGCATACATCATGCATACAGATCATGCTGTCCACTTACCGACCGTCATCATGTTTGTGGTCCAATTTGTTTCTGAACAGTGTATGTAACGAGCTTGATGGAGGAATGGACGGATGAGTCAAGAGAGTGTTGGTAATTGGATCAAAGATAATTGTTTCAAAGGCTGACAGCTCATCACTCTAACTAGATGCTGCTGCGTTGCTTTCCTCCTCCTATAAAGCCAGCAACAAACTAAACCTCCGCATCAGAGGGGGAGGGGTTGTCTGTATGCATTAAAACCGTGTTTATGTAACGAGTATGTCCACAAAGAACGTGCATATGCTCTAATGCAACGATAACGAGGTAAAATCATCCTCCACCAAAGGATGAAATTGTTTGATGTGGAATAATCACATCACATTTTCTTGTTGCTCTGACTGTGTAACTGACTGATTGACTGACTGATTGAATGACTTACTGATTGACTGGCTGACTCCCCATTGTTGAAACACCTGCGTCATCATGCACAACATTGACCCCCTCAGTGTGCCGCTGACAGCCAGAAATTTGGCAATATAACATTTCTCCATTTTGCTTTCTCGACAAACTCGACAGAAATGTGAATGTGTGCTTCTCCATCATCCCACAGCCAGCGATGTGCAAGCACGTCATGTTGTACTGGGAGAGTAGAGTTAGTTCAAATCAGTTTGAATTGCAACTATCGACTCATAGTCGAGAGAGCAAAGACCCAGCATTTTCCCCCCTGAGCAAGCATCTGGTGACAGTGACAGGGAAATGCTCCCATTTAACAGGAAGAAAAGTCGAGCAGAACCAGCTTTAGGGTGGGCTGCCATCTGCCTCGATGGTGCTGGGGTGGGGACTACTTCGGACCATTAAGTAGCTGTACAGAATGTTGCCAACCTTTTTTATAATGGACCAAAAAGAGAAAAGACTCTTGAATGCTCTCTTTTGGTCCCATTTTGTGATTTGTTTTTCCCCACTAGTGTCAGTAAAATACTTAATTGGTCCCCTTTCCTACCCTGCTGTCGCCATACGTCTACAGCCTATATTATATAACTAACATTAGAGCTTTACTTATGCTCTTGCTTGCTCTTAGTTTTATAATGAGTGTGAATGCAGCTGTCTGGGTAACTACAAAGACAAGAAAGTAGAATGTCTAGACAGCATTGAAAGATTACATTCAGAACGTCGCAGTCGTCACATTCGTACGATGCATTTACTTCATATATACTGTAGCTGGCAATGGGAACACTGCATTCAGACGAACACATTCACATCCATCATTTACAGTCGCATCCAAACAGCACTGACTCATTTTCAAAAGAATGACTCAACGTTACTTTTGGCAATCCTAACAGAACAGAGATAAGATCACAGATGAGGAGGCAGTTGGTTGGCTGTATCCAGGGTGCAGCATAGCTAGGTTTCTCGTCTGTTTTTTGTTTGTTTTTTTGTTTGTTTTTTATCAGATCGATGCGATGCGAGAGTGCGGTCTAGCCAACACCAACTCTGCCCTCCACACCTCCTATATTATGTTTTACCAGATCAGAGCAATATGAGACCATACTGTTAGTCTGGCAGGTTTAGGCTCAGTAACTCACTGTCTGTACACTCAACAATGTTGCCAACCATTGCAGGGTTAGTTTTTGTTTACTTCAAGGAAACCATTGGATCCCATTCATTTCAGTACAATATTCAGAACAATACAAACTTCACAGTACCATAATAATCATTGTCTTTTAACGCCTTTGAAAAAGCTTGGATAGATTTGAAAAGTCTAGCTGACAAAGAGAGTCCCTGTACAAAAGATAGATTTATGAACAAAATACAAATATTGAATGCACAGTGAGTTTGAAGCAATATTGAATCAAATCTGATAACTTTGGAGAAAATGGAGACAAACAGGAAATCTATTAAGTAAAGCCACAGGAAGATGGTAGTTTTTAGATGATATATAGCCGAAGCTGTGGATATACAATCACATGTTGATACGGTATTGTCCTTTAAAACCACTTTAACTTTATACTTTATTGACCAGGGTCCCCCAAGCCACTATCCTTGGCTTTATCTCCTCTTTTTTCCCCTCTACACCAAATCTCTTGTGAGGCCTTGTGAGCTTGTATCGGCTATTTTCTATGAATGTTGTCCCCCCAGAATAGAGAATAGAGGGTGTGCACATGCATAAAGTGAATGGCAAATCGTGTAGCAAAGTGAGTTTATTGTCGTTTAACGTCATTTAATGCAATCAGGTAGGACTTTTCTGTTTGCATGTATGGGCTGTCAAGGCCAGAAAGTAGTTTTTTGACACTCAGTAGGCGTTCCCGCATAACTTCCTGGTATGATGATGATGTCACACCGGGTACAGTATCTGCTCTCAGCCAATGAGGTGAAGAGCGTCGATGGCCCCCATAAGCACTGATTTATAGGACATCCGTCAGTGTGTTTGCTGTATAATCTGCCGGTGCGTTTGGACAGGAGTTTCCACAGAACAGCACTTTGGCCGGTCACGCACCGGGGAAACTGCACGGCTCAAGTTCTCCCTCGGATCCTCACTTTGCCAGATAAGAGAGCTTCCATTGAGCCGTTAGTGCTACTTAGGGATCTTGAGATTTCATGGGAAGCGGACATTATCTGTTGCTTTCTCAGCAACTGTTGATTCATATCTAACAGCATCCACACACACACACACACACACACACACACACACACACACACACACACACACACATACACACACACACACACACAAAGGTGTGGCGGCCATTAATCCTCAACAGGATGGTTGTTTCTCGCCACCCTCAATAGATTCATGGCCATTTGCGATGGTCTACTGCCTCCTTATGTCCTCTCCTCTCCTGCTCCTCGCCTCCCCTTGCCTCTCATCTTATTTTAGCGCCTCTCCTCTCCTCTGCTCTCCTCTCCTCTGCTCTCCTCTCCACGCCATCCTGGTTCCATAGAGCAAGGGTCTTCCAACAAGGGGTCCGGGGCCCCAAGGGGGTCCTCAGAGTTACTACAGGGGGTCCTCCAAATCTTCCAATCCTTTTTTATATTACTAACTTGAATCCTAGTGTCCATATTCTGAGAACTGTAGCCAAAAATAGCAGATCGGCTATTTTTGGCAACGAGGTTTGGTGTAGGGGGCAAAAGAGCAGACTAAGTACAGAGTAAAAGGTCAAGTTTATTAGGTAATGACGGCTCAAGTGGTTAAATATCTGAAAACACAAATTTACATGAATCCAAAATACAATGATGATTGTGCTGTCAAACGATGAAACTATATGGAATCTATGAAAAGGTTGTGGGGGTCCCTGCTTCATCTCTCTCTCTCAACTAAGGGGTCCTTGGCCTGAAAACGTTGAAGACCCCTGCCATACTGTAGGCCTCATTGTGTGTGTGCGTGTGTGTGTGTGTGTGTGTGTGTGTGTGTGTGTGTGTGTGTGTGTGTGTGTGTGTGTGTGTGTGTGTGTGTGTGTGTGTGTGTGTGTGTGTGTGTGTGTGTGTGTGTGTGTCTCTCTCTCTCTCTCTCTCTCTCTCTCTCTCTCTCTCTCTCCCGGTGGGCCTGTACAGTATAGTGTTTTATGATGAGATTGTTATGGGAACGATGGTGTACAGTATATCGTCACTGTCGAGCAGAAACCTCGTATCTCCAAGTTTCAAATTTGTACTTTTGTTCACCAAGTAAAGCCCTGCTTCATCATACAAGGCTCTCGCACAAAAGTAGTGAAAACAGCCGATCTACAAGCACACAACGCCTCGCGGTGCGAGGCGTTGTGTGCTTGTAGATCTGCTGTTTTCACTAGTTTAGTTCATTTTAAAAATGATTAATACAAAACGAACGGTCTTGGACATACAAGGTTTCCACCCGACAACGACAATATTAATATACTGTATATATATATGCAGTGTGTGTCCTAGACAGCTTATGATTATGCAGCGATCGGTATCCCTGAATGCCAAGCAGCAGGGCTCCGCAGAGGAGATGGAGCAATGGGATGTCTTTCTTTCTTTTTTTTGCGGGGGCACACAGTGGTAAAAGCTCCTCCGGCATAAAGCTAGGCCTTTTATCCCTCCTGGCCCTTGGATCCCGATGAAAATGAATAGGCGCGGTAAAAGATAGATGGACACCCTCTCTCCCTCCCCCTCTCTTTCTGTCGCTGCGTCCTCTCTTGTTCTTTCTCTTTCTCTCTCCCCCCCCCCCCCCCCCCCCTTGCCCCTCTCTCTCCTCTATCACTGCCTCCTAGCTCCTCGTCCATCACTCTGGGTCTCTACAGAGGTGTATGGCTACCATGGTCTTTCCCTTTGTTTGCATTTCAGCAACAACAACCTGGTGAAATATTGATGCACTCCCCCTGACCTCCCCGGTCCTGTGTCAGCAGCGCCGGTTCTGCCATCACTTCAGAGGGGTGATGATTTTGACAGCAAATTTGGATTTGGTTTTAGTCATAGTCTTTTGAATAAAATTCCATTTTGTTTCAGTCACAATTTAGTCATCTGAAATGTTTTAGTCTAGTTTTAGTCGGCTAAATAAACGATTTTAGTCAACTTAATCTACAGTTGATTTAGTCGACTAAATCTACAGTTGATTTAGTCGCCTGAAATGTATCTTGGCAGGCCTTGATGGAGTCGTAGAGGCTGATTTTACACTTGGTTGTGTGCTGAAAATCGCCGCTCTACAAGCACACAACGCGTCACTCTGCGACGCGTTGTGAGCTTGTTAGATCTGCTATTTTCAGAGTGCAACACCCCAGCGCAACCAAGTTCTTCTCCACTAGTCCCTCCCTAATATTTTAGTCTAGTCTACGATTGACGAAATTGACAATTTATTTAGTATTAATTTTAGTTATCATAGTTTAGTTTTTATTTCGTTTTCATCAGTGAAAAAAAAACACTGCAAAGCACAGTATGTGTTAGAGTTCACGGGTGCATGGCAGACTTTGTTGCGCTGTTTGTTGGTGATGGCTCTGTCCCGAATAAAGAAATTAAGGGTGTCTCTACTTTGCACATACAGTAAGGCCGTGCTGACACCCCCAACACAGTTAACCACTGGCCGGTCTACAAGCTCACAATGCAACGCATATAGTGAGCTTGCAGATTGACTATTTACACTATTCGTTATACAATGACTGAGGTATATAGCTTAAAGTTATAGTGTGTGACATTGTTTTTCGTTTTTTTTTTTTCGGGGGGAAGTGGGACTGAGGACTGAGTTACCAGGGCCCAAGGTGGAGGGGCCTGGAATTATTTTATACGTTAGCTATTGAAAAATAGCAGATATACAAGCTCACAGCGCGGCACTAGCTTGTACATCTGCTGTTTTTTAAAAGTCGCGAAAATGTATGCAAATCTTTGAATATATGTATTTTTTTGGGGACTACCCCATAGGTCCAACTCCCGTTGGGTCGAACAGCGTCGGCAGGTTAGATAATCACCCGCATCACGGTTACTGAGGTTAGGTTTAGGGTTAGGCATAGTTTTACTGAGGTTAGGATTAGGGTTTGGGTTAGAGTTTGATGGTTGATCCAAAGGGTTAGGGTTAGGCCTAATGACATGATGTTACCATTTTTTTAAGCGAACATTTGTAACTCAAATTTTGCTTCTGGGGGGTCCCTCCCTGGAACTTAATATTTTAGAGATGGGGGGTCCGTGGCCAAATACATATAATTTTGGGGGTCCTTCACATGAAAAAGTTTGAGCACCACTGACATAGAAACATAGTTTTTTTTCTTTTTTTTTTAAACCTTATGATTTGAAACATTCAAAGACTTGTTGTCACGATTTTTCAAAAATAGCAGATCTACAAGCTCGTAAGCGCGGCACTCTGTGCCGTGCTGTGAGCTTGTATATCTGCTATTTTTCAATAGTTAAAGTACCCATGGCCCAGAATTTGGTGCGACACCCCTGTCAATAAAAACTGAACAGAATTGTGCTGTGTTGTTGTTGTAACATTGCAGTGGCGTGGTTTCTTTCACGGTTGGTTTTTTGGGGGGATTCTCTACAAAGTCAGATCCGTCTTCTCTCTATTGCATTTCTCATTGTCTCCCTAAAGAACATCAAATGAAAGATCCCTCACTGGCTTCCTTTATGTCCTCTATAACTCATGAGATCAGCCACACAAAGTCGGTATTTTCGGGACGATCAATAATATCCCTCCAATTGGTGGATATCTTTTAGGCTAGTTCTCTTTGAGGACCCCCCCCCACCCCCCTCAAAAGCGAGATTCTACATCTCAAGGGGGTTGGTTATTCCTAGTAAAGAATAAAGACAGTTATGCTTGTGACTGTACAAGAAATAATTCTCCCACTTATTCCCAAATGCCACCAAATGTACTTTAGAGAAGTGTCTCTCCATTTTCGTATTCATTTTAATAGCATGTGATTTTAGGCAATCGCTCGTCCTTTGTCACCGCAAGCTCTTATTCTTTATTCTATGGAACTCATTGATTCTGTTTATCATGTTCTCCTCAGGGGAGTTCTCGTCTAATCCCTCCGCTTCGAACGCAAGTCCATTGTTCACCTGAAATTGCTGTGGAACTTCACAGTCTGCTTTGTATTTTATTTCCCCATTTCCCTGCAAGGGTTTTCTTTTTTAATAAAGATTTTTTTTTTTTTTTTTTTTTCATTTCTTTGTGTACATCCTATGGAAATGACTCTCCGCCTTTGAGAAAGCAACGGGTGAAATTGTTGTATCTCAAACAGTACAGTATAGCGCAGAGGAACAGAGAAATGCAGAATTCCGTGCACTTGTCAAAGGCTTTGCGGTGAACTTTAATTAACTCCGCGCCAATAAATCGATATCCAGCGGCTGACTTCAATGGCAGATTTCGACCCGTTCCCATTGAACTGGACGAGATTCATATTGCTGACGTTATGGCCTTGTTAAATATTACATAAAGCTTGGGCACATAGGCTATTCTTCCCTTTGATCAACCTTATCTTAATACTCTGCCACTCCCCATATCTCGGGGGTTAGTTTATTCTGGGATTCACGTATTGTACGGGCCAAGACATCACAGACATTTGCCCTGCATTGTGTCTTTGTTGAGCTGGAATGGGCCACACTCGATGCTGTGATGTTGCATTTCAGTTGGCGAAAAGAGACGCTTTCTTTAGCTCTAAATGCTAATGCTGTAGCCTCAGAGTGAACTTACTCCGTTTGAAAAAGTCCCACCTGTCTCTCCTGTCCTTGTCTGCCCTAATAGAGATGACTGCCAGGACTCTAGTTTAGGTGAGAAATTGTGCGTGCGTGCGTGCGTGCGTGCGTGCGTGCGTGCGGCGTGTGTGCGTGCGTGCGTGCGTGCGTGTGTTTGTGTGCCTGCGGTCTAAGGTAAAATGGGGTCAAATGGGGTCTGGGGATCCCCAGGGGTCGTTGAGGGGATTCCAGCAGGTCTACAGCAAAATGAGGAACAGTTTACAGATTACTATTTTTCTTGACAAATCTTCTCTTATCCCTGTCACAAAGTCCTTTCAAATCGGGGTTTGTGGGACTGTGGCTACTGTATACTGAAGAACCACCTGTTGGTTCTCAACCTGTGGGTCGGGGTCCCCACATTATTTTGGGGGGGTCCCCAGATGATTAACTTAATGTGCAACATTTGTTTTCTCACTCAACAGTAAACAAACCAACATAAAGTTTAAGTGTATAGAGGGTATGTGCACAAGTGACAATTTAAGGACTTTTTAATACCTTTAAATGACAAATTAAACATTGGCCAAATTGTCAAATATTAGAGGCAGAAATTGTGAAAATAGCAGATCTACTTGTTGTGAGCATGTAGATCTGCTATTTTCACAAAAGATCTGTGTTTTACAAAATGAAATGCCTCAACTCTTAGTGCTCGTCAGGGTGGGGGGTCCCCAGTTAAATCATGATTATTTTGGGGGTCGTGGCCTGAAAAGGTTGAGAACCACTGGTCTAAGGAATGTCATAATTGTAGTTTGTGTTTTCTCTGTCACTTCAAAACATGTGCCTTCTGTTCTGGCCTATTAGTCACACAGCTTATTTCCTGTGTAACTGGCAAAAAAAAAACTAATAATGTGCAAATTATATGTAAAGATTTCAGCTACACAATGTCCAGCTGGCATATGGCCGATCAACGCTAATTTGATCGCCTCAAAATGGTTGTTTACAGTTTAATTTGAGCCGCTTGATGAGAAATGTGTCCCTGGTAACTTTGCATCTTTACTTTCATTTCCTGAAGCCCTCAGAATCCATAACGGCTGGCTCTTTGGGGAAACTTAAATGTTATGAATTCCTAATTAACACCCCTCCGTCCAGACACCTTTATTGACGTTTTCTTGTTACAAATCGCCGGGGAATGGCTGGGCGAATGGCATGGCTGTCTGGACCCGGCCTCGTCAGCGCGAGTAATGATCCGAACGTCATTAAAGAGCCAGACAGAATCATAAATATCAGGACAGATTGACGTCGGACTTTCGAGGTTTGATTGAGAAGGCAGACAGTAAGGATAAATAGGTTACCCTGCCTCGAGGGGCGACAGCGCACATTATTTTACGGGCCACGTCTCGGGTTATACAACCTTTAGTTAAATAACAGGCAGAGGAAGGTGTCAAACGGATAGCGGCCACTTTAGAAGGTAGTATTGTTTGTGTAGCATGTGGCCGTGTGACTGTGACATGTTCTGGTGTGTGTGTGTGTGTGTGTGTGTGTGTGTGTGTGTGTGTGTGTGTGTGTGTGTGTGTGTGTGTGTGTGTGTGTGTGTGTGTGTGTGTGTGTGTGTGTGTGTGTGTGTGTGTGTGTGTGTGTGTGTGTGTGTGTGTGTGTGTGTGTGCGCGCGTGTGCGTGTGTGTGGGGGGGGCCACACGGGGACAAATTATCTTCTTGTCCATCGGAGCGTCGCTGTTTTCTCACCTGCGGCGCTCGCTGTACACAGCAACAGACTCAGCCAAAGTGTTTGCGGTATCCAAGGGGGCCGCAGGCAGTGATCCACTCTGAAGTGGGCGAAAGCCTTTGTAGTTCTAATCCGGCCCTTTGCCGCAGCCTTGATGGTACCTTCACACCCGGGATCAGACGCTCTCATGTGTCGCATGCGAGAGGCTCCCGCTCCCTTTGAGTTAGGTTTTCATATTGACATGCTGCCCATAAAGATATGTAGCGGCATTGTAATCCCCGGCCCTCCCCGTGTAACGTTAGCGCTGTGATTTAACGCTCCGAACGATCCGTTTCTTAATAATTGGTTGATGAGAAAATGCCTCCTCCGCCACGTGAGGCAAGTCATTATAGCAGCAGTTGTCTCTCTCTGCATGTTTAATTCATACTGTAGCAATGAGTTTCGACATTTAATTTACACCCCAATTAAATCCAGCGTTAGAGATGTACATGAATCATTGAGCATATTGCGGAATAACGAGGTACAGGTATAATGTATAAAAAGTTAGATACATCTTTTGTTATGCTCATGGATATACCATATACGTGACTCTGCGACATACCAGCGTCCTGTCCAGGGTGTCTACTTCTAGGCTACATCAAGCCGCCTCACTCTACAGAAACAGGAGAGATGCTCCTGCTCTGTGGGCCACATGGCTCGGCAAGGCTTGCTTTCTTACCAGGGTTCATCGCCACGTTGGCTTGTGGTGGACTTTTTCAAACTAAACATTTTGCCACGGACATACAAAATGAGCGGACAATAATATTACCAAAAACACATAAAGAAGAGATAGCCCTGAATGTCATTAACAGGTCTGTAACTCAGTTACGGGTCCATTTCCATGTGTACACTCTCAGAGTTATGGTGGTCCTTGCAAATAAAACGTTAGAGAACCATTAGTATTGTGGACTCCTAATATGCCATAGTGCAGGGGTTTTCAAAGTGGGTGACGGGGCACCCTGGGGTGCCGTGACAGCAGTCCAGGGGTGCCGCGAGATAATTTGATAATAGTTGGAATTTATTTGGACACTTAAAAAATATATGTAGTATCATTTTAAACTTGAAATACTTATTTTTCATTCAGTTCTAACCAAAATGTCTATTATCTCAATGTTTTCCTTGCAATATAATCGCTAAAATATGTTATAAATATAAGGTGCCGGGAGTGAAAATGGTGAATATAATGTAGGCTGTAGGGGTGCCTCAGATGAAAGATACATTTCTAGGGGTGCCGCCCTTGAGCCCAAAAAGTTTGGGAACCCCTGCCATAGTGTCATATACTGTAGTAACTCAGTGTCATTTATATTCTGAAGAGAACCTGGAGACTTGACATTCAGTAATAGGGTCTTATGATCAAAATAAGAACATTATAATGGTTTGTCAAACAGAAAATCTAAAATGTCCCACATACAAGACCAAGTCTTTGCCACAGATACATTTGGCCATGTACGGACATATGAATAACCCCTTACTTTTCATGGTATACACTCCTGAACAATGCACCACTATAAATGTCTGTCTCAGTAATCGGCATACATATCACTTGCCAACTGTGTTTATAGTTTCCATTTTCTGTGTTTTGGATAATCACTCCATTTTCTGGTATCATTGCAAGCATTCTGGGCTAATGGTCGTCAGAATGTGAAGGGATAATAACAAATGAATTGTTACGCTGAAATGGAATTGTTTAAATTTTGCCACTTAGGCCACTAAGCTGTTTTCCACCACGTTGGTTTACTGGAGTCAGATGTCACGTGACACATCTTGCTGTGAGGTCAACACCATGGTTCTCTTGACATTACTATTACGATTAAACCACTTAAACCCACTCCTTTTTTCCCTCTACACCAAATCTTTCATTGACAATAGCTGATCTACAAGCTGACTATGTGCCTTAACACGACAAGTGTGCTTGTAGATAAGCTATTTTCACAGAAAATCATTGGACGGACATGATCTGCATGTTTTCATACTAAATGGGACCTACAGTCTAACAAGTGTAATTGGAGGAGATGACACAAAGCAATTAGCAAATAAAATTGGAACTGGAACACTATAAAAATGAAGCTGATAAAGGGGTTCTCTCTCCTGAATGGCTACCTGAACTTATATTTTCTGTTCATCCAAGAGCTGGAGAGACAAAGAGACCCCTGCTACAGAACAAACATTATGCAGCCGTCTGTAGAACAGACACTGCTGATTAAAGATATTCTTCTGTTGGTCTTCGAGACAGGTGCTGTCCTCTGCTCTCTACCTTCCACTTTGAAACCTGCTGGTTTCAAGAAAGCTGTTATTTCCTCATGAATAACCTGCTGGCCTGTGACTTGTAAATAGAAATTCAGAAAGTAAAGTTTGAGTGAGTTGTGTACTCTGCTTCCTTTTGGATTGTAAGACTTGTGACTGTAGCTGTAGCTCAAATGAAATCAACATAATATGTTGTTTTCATGATAACAATATTATCTTTAGCCTCATAGCATAATTGCCTAAGTCATATTTGGGCCAAATTGACATTTCTGCCTAACTCTACTCTCGCCACACTGCTGCTTCATTGTGCCTTATTTTTATTTTTTTCACTTAAATGTTTTATTTAATTTCTTTTTATTTTTAAGTTCATTGTGCCTTATTATTGTCTAGATAGATAGATACCTTTATTATCCCAAGAAATTCAGTTATGTCCTCCTATGTCCTCAGCCTATCAGAATGCTTGTTACATTCCAAAATAACTTAGGCAGATAGTGCTTTTAAGTTAACTTTTTGACAGATATTATCTTTGAATATACATAGCTTTCTGATTCTGCTGAGGACATACTGTAGGCAGGATGAATCAGCAGTCTTATAGGAGAGTAGAGTTAGGCACGTATAAATAAAGGCAGATAAACATTGATTGCCTAAGTCAACTGGATGACTTGGGCAGATTTTCATTCCTTCTTTCCTGAAAACCTTGAAAATATGCAATAAGCAATTATGCTTGAGGCTAACGATATCAGAGATGTTCAATAAAACAACAATTAATGATATGTTCAATAATTAAACTTAATGGCCACTCTTGCCTCTAGATTCTTTTGCCAAAAAAATACCAGGTCTTGATTTGAGTTCCCATCTGCTGTGTGAAAGTTTCTGAGCCAGGAAGGCGTGAATGTAATTAGACAAAAATTGATAGAATCCGTCTCGTACCAAATGCAAAAGTGAAGTTGTGACTGCAAGTGAATTAGGCAACAAAGAATCAACGATTTAACTGAATTTCATCTGGGGTGAAGCAAGTATTCTGACGTTCATTAAGTTTGTCAAAACATACTAATGAGGCCTTGGCTCTCTGAGCTATGCTTGTACATCAAGCCAAATGCCAAGGGCTCTGAGGCACTCTTTAGTCTGTACCTTAGGTGTATTAAAGTATCTTTTTTAAATATATACATTATACTTATAGCTGCATATGTCGGACCACCACACTACAGCCTCAGTCTCAAGTCAACCACATGGGATGAGACAATTATAGGCTAAACTTGATTCACCACCATGGACCTCTGGTAGGGCTGTCACAATTATTACATAATCGTCTAATCGCAATTATTTGACATAATCGAAATTGAAAAAAATGTTGAAAAATGTTTATATATTATGTTCAAACATTTAAAAAAATCGTGGAAATAGCAGATCTACAAGCTCATAACTCGTCGCGATGCGACGCGTTGTATATTTACTTAAGTTATGTGTCATATCTGCCATGTGCAACTTCAAAGCCTACAAGCCAAACAGAAATGTAATTGTCAATTTTCAATGACAAAAACACAATTAAATCGTTAATCGCAATTATTTCAGTGACAATTAATCGCCATGTAAAATGTCATAATCGTGACAGCCCTAACCTCTGGTCTTCATGTTGGTGGGCAGGTAGTTCACCCTTGCGCTGCCATAAAGGATACATTTGTGAACGATGGTGGGATCATTTCGAGAGTGATTTGATGAACCCTAGAAACACTGACTGACCAATCAAAATCCATCTAAATTAACAGGGCGTCAGGTTCAACACACATTGCTCACATCGAGATCCTTATAGTGTATTATCCTTCATAACTAGCATTCTTGGGTGGCTCTTTGCTCCCACAGCAATAATATTATTACACTTATAATAATGCAGTATTACTATTCAGTACATTTTATACAGTGTATGGCTCTGGAGCCTAGTCACACTTATTAACAAATAATGACTATATCAAACACATTGTTACTTGCGCCAGCAGAGCGTGCAAGTACTGCGTTCGGCTGCGTATGTATGTGGGTAGGTGTGTGTGTGTTTAAATCAAGGAAGCAAGCACGACTCCAAATCTCTTCACTTCTGAGCATTTTTATCGGGTGCACGGTCGGGAAAGTAACTTAGAAACAGAGCATCTCTAAAAGAGAATACCAGCACTCACGGAATTGTCATTTAAGGTAAGTAAGTTGGCATGGCATGCCAGTGAAGTGGACCCCTATATATTTCACAAAGAACTCTTATAGTATATGAACTGGTATCTAATTCTATGAAATGTGTATAATTAATTTTGAGCTGTATGAATTTGCATTATGACTGCTGCACTTGTGGTATAAGTTGGTCTGAAGTTATGCGCCTACACAGACATGGGAAGTTGTCTTTCTTGTGGACAGTATAAAATGTGTCACTTCCGGTGACTGCTTTAGACAACGCTGATGAAGGCTTGACGCCGAAACGTTCGCTGTTTGTTTGCTCTGTGGCGTGCCATGCCAACTTACACACTTTAATAAAAGTGCCTTAAATGACAATTCCGTGAGTGCTGGTATTCTCTTTTAGAGATGCTCTGTTTCTAAGTGTGTGTGTTTAAGCCTGTAGCCCAATCAGAGACCAGCATTTCTGGCAACGTCATCATTAACAGCCATTCCTGGTGATGCCAGTGGTGATGTCACTGGCATTGCCAGTGGTCGCACAATGGCCTACTTGTGCACACGCAAGCTGGCACCTCAACAGAGGCAGTTCTAGTTGAGATCTGTTTTGTGTGAAGACTTGATACTTTTAAGACTAAATATGGCTTCGGGCAAGCAGTACAATTAGCCTTACACAGGATCAAACGTCTACCTTCTGGCATCTCCTGTGAAAGTGATTGTACTGTAAATGAAATGACTGCACTATGTCTCATTAGGTAAGCATTCTGGAGTTTCTCTGAGAACCAGCTACATTTCCACAGGTGAAGTGCATTCGTTGCTGTCAGGCAGAAACCTTGTATCTCTGGATTTCATCTCTTTGGATTTTCATAAAACACAGCTATTTTCAAAAAATAAAAGTTCACAAGAGCTTGTAGATCTGCTATTTTAGCTATTTTATTAACATGAGCTTATGCCTAATACATAACCAGTACATTGTGCATGGATATCCCTGTCTGTAGAACCAACTGTGTGCTATGAGACCCCAGACATGTCAGTATCTGTCTCTCAGTCCTTGTCCCCTTGTGTGGGCATATTGGTTGGATAGGTGGTTCTACTGAAAAATGTTGTTTTTACAGGGATCTCCATATATGGGCATACAAGGGACAAGGATGGAATGTGATGTCACAATGTGATGTCACGGACATCCAGGGTTTGATCTTGATGAGGTGATGTCACAGCGATGTGATGTCACAATGTCAACAATGTGACAACAGCTATAGACATTGAGGCGTTACGGAAGGAAAAGTTTTCATGTCTGATGCAAATCACCTCACCCAAAGACTTTAACTAATTGCACCTCCATCCCTGCAATGTACTGCATGCCAGAACCGTGGCTGTCCATGCCACAAATCTTGTCATGAGATGCCTCATGTGTAAGCTGCCTTATGTGTAAGCTGCCTCATAAAATACTTCAATAATAATAATAATTAAATCCATATTTTCCCTCAGTAATACAAGAATTAAATTCATAACCAAGCCAAAGCTGTCATTGTTAGTCCGCTGTTGACTGATTCAAACCATGCCTGGCTAATCGTGCATAATGCATCTTGTTCATGGTCCCTTTGCTCTGACACGTACATGCATGCTCAGCATTCAAGTATTTGCACTGCGTTAGATTCGCCCGCATCTTGTGAAGCATTGTGATCAGGAAGGCTGCTCGGGCTGGTTGGTTCTCCACTCCCTTCCTCTGAACTCTAATCTCTCTGGTCTCCTCTGTCCTTGCAACAGATGTTGAAAGAGCTGCCAGATTTACTCGACATAAGAGAGAATGTTCAAAGGCTGTGCTCTGCTCTGTTTCTGTATATATAATATATATTATATATATATATATATATATATATATATATTTAGCATACTCTCCTCTGTGTGTCATCACGTCCCGTACAGCCCCTATTCTCGCTAAGTCTGTGTCATTTCTCTATTCTTCTCTTGTCTTTCTCTTGCAAGTTGCCCCTCGGTACAAAATGAGTCACTGTGGATCCTCCCCCTGAAGTTCAGTCGATGAATGGATCCGCGCACAGCGGCCGAGGAGGGTAGGCTCGGATATGTCCTTCAGCTAGCTCGAGAAATCAGAAATAACCAAACACATGCAGGCTACACGGGCCCCTCCGTGCTTATAAATGCCTGGATCTCTCAAAGTGGGTTGTGCTGACGCACATAGTATTGAATTAGGAGTTACGGGTCTGATGCGGTCTAATCAGAAGCGCCCTGGGATCCGAGGCTGTGTCGTTCAGCCCACAGTGGAGGTGGGTAAATCTCCTCGACAGCCGTTTGAATCATGTGATGCCGCCACTGTCGGCAACGCATGGCATTAAGGCACCATTATGGTTGGATGTGCCCATAATATTATGCGCAGCAGATATCTCAAGGGAGGGATAACTCTTAAGATGGTTGCCAGAGATTGCAGTACCCCCCACCACCCCCTGAACTGCAAACATTTGATTAAGGGCTCTCAGGGATTTGTGGAAGCTGAATTTAATTGTCTACATAAAAACGCACCGATGCCTTTGGGAGAGCTACATCTTTAAACAAGATTGTATTTTTTTTTACGAGAAGCAAAGAATTGCCATCATACCAATAGCAGTGATTTCTAATACTGTTACCAATCACGTTTTTTTTTTTTCTTGGTTTATTGGATTTTCCACTGAAGCATTCAACATCAAAAGGTGGCACTCTGAAGATGCATAATAGCTTCCTCCAGTGCAATCCATTAAATACAAAGATTGCAATAAAAAGATTCAATTAACACTCCAATCAAGTTTTCTCGGATGCTTTGTCTGGCTGTGTTCAATGAGAAATTGATAGAAGTTGTAATTTTGGCAACAATTCAACTGAATTAAATCTTGTCGATGGCACAAGACGCATCTGTAGTCATTTCGTAAAGGAATCAAATTAAGATTGTTGTTTTCAATTAAAGGACCTCACCACCCTACATGGGGCGGTAAGGTCCCCATGCATTGGCTTTGACCATAGTGCACACACTGCAGACCACTCCCCCTTTAATGGATTAATTTTTCGATTTTCCCGTACCTGAATAATTGACTCAGTGTTGGCTAAACATCATCGCAGGGTTAATACATCATGAACGATCTTGTCTCGAGGAATATTATACTGCGATACCTTTCAAATCAATCTGACTATAAAATGCATTTAAACGCCACATAACTTTGCACAATGAGAAAATTAATTTAGTGATGATATTAAGTGTGTTGAATTAGTATCAGTATCTCAAGCAAGATTCACGTTTCTGTACGTTGACAATGGACTAAACTTAACAGGCTGCTGGTATGGTTCTTAAAACCTATACTTTAATTGGAATTCCAATTGCTTCATTCCCAAGTGCTCCATACTAGGCCCCCACCAGTTCTCTCCCAGCTTACCATAGTCGATGCCAATTATGACTTCAGTCAAAAGTGATTTTCTACAGGCCATTTGCATGCTCACTAATACCTTATACCTAATGCCATGTTCCAGATTATGTAACCATTTGATACGTGTGGATGTGTGTGTAACCACTGTATGTGGTGTTAGTGGATTTAGCCTTAGAACAATTCGGTTGAAACGCTCCAGTCTGGGGTTTTAGCTATCATTGGCACTTGCCTCAGCTTGCTGACAGAAGACCATTACCCCAGCACAACAGCACACCGTTTAAACAGTAAACCTGTTTTAGCCAGACAAGCCCTGAACAAAGGTTGGCTTTGTGAGTGAGTGGACAGAATGGTATTTATGTTGGCCATTGTTAGCTTACAGCTTGCTCCAGGTTGAATAAAGCTGTAACGCGGACCTTACACACGTAAACAAACACAGCATAAAATATCTACTTCCCTCATGAATTTGAAATATAACATCAGAGCTTTCATTATAAGCCAAGCGTGCCATGCCCCTAAAAAATGTAATTGGTCATTCTTTCTCAATTATCTGCTTGGTGCTCATTAACAAAATATGTTGTATTTCAGACCGGAAGGTTCGTTAAGTGCGAAAGCAAAACTGGTCCATAAAGTCACTGTGATATGCTGTTAAACCTAGTGTGTGACCCTGGCTTTCCCTAGGAAAGGGTTGAGAATGTTTGAAGCCGCTATCCCCTTTCTCATGCTCAGAAGGGTGCCATAATTCCAAAGGCTGCAGCCCTGCCAGTTCCATGGAAGGGCTCCTTACATGGCAGAGGGCAGTGCGGTTGGAAGATGAATGGCGCTATAGAGCCCGACCGCATAGCGACTTTGACAAAGCTCCTAGCTCAGAACCCCGTCACCAGACGCTGAACTCGTTCGGCCGTGAGATATCAATCTGATGTTAAAGCCAGTCCTTGCAAAATGGAAAAACAAATCGCCCCCGGGTGCCAGAGTTAAATATGGTGCAAATATGGCAGTGTGCAGAATTAAAATTATGAGACTGTAAATATGGACTGGGTGGTGGGAGGCCCCCTCAGCGTGAGCAGCTATCCTGGTGTACATGAAATCATAGTTGCTGATACCACCTCCCCACCGCCTTGAGGCTGACAGTGAAAGCCTTCAGTCACACACGCTTAAATAGATGTTATTAATATGCTCTCTACCTCTCCTGGTCCCCCGACAACCACCCTTACCCTGCTCCTCCTTCACATACAATTCCCAAGCTGTCTCATGTGTTTTTGTTTTTGTGTGTGTGTGTGTGTGTGTGTGTGTGTGTGTGTGTGTGTGTGTGTGTGTGTGTGTGTGTGTGTGTGTGTGTGTGTGTGTGTGTGTGTGTGTGTGTGTGTGTGTGTGTGTGTGTGTGTGTGTGTGTGTGTGTGTGTGTGTGTGTATAATGTATATTCATGTACACTGGTCTCCCCTGGACACTGGTCCTGCAGAATTGCTGAACTTGTATAGTCAGAAGCGAGATGCACTGATGAGGCTTATTAAAAGCCACTGTGAGAGCGGAGAGAGAGAGAGGGGAGGAGTGCCGGGCGGCTCGCAGCTGCCGCATTGGGCGACTGCTCAGTAATGGGGGAGTGGCCAAGAGTGAGAGAGAGAGAGAGTGTGTGTGTGTGTGTGTGTGTATGTGTGTGTGTGAGAGAGAGAGATATGAGGGGGCGTGGGAGGCTTAGCACTCTTGCTGGGGGAGAGGGAATGCCCGCTAGTTGCGGCTGCCGATAATAGCGCATCAGCCGCTTGCCACTGAGAGAGTGTGAGCACAGTGCACAGGACTGAGCCATCTGAGTGCAGAATGGTACAGCAGAGAGGGAAGGCACACTGAGGAAGAGAAGATAGTGGAGGACCAAAGCGCACGTTGGGAGCGTAGAGAGAGAGAGAGCGAGAGAGAGAGCTGAGGCAGCACACGAGCCGAGGAGGAGAGGAGAGATAGAAGGAAGAAGTGGAGTGAAGCCCTGGTGGTGCGGGAGGGGGGGAGTTACAGTACCACAGGACCGGGGAGGGGGGAAGCGGCTGTCGTATCTGCCCCCGAGAATCTAGCGCTGAGGTCAGCAGGGGAATGTGGAAGTGAAGCAGCTGAGAGGTGGAGATTCACATTGGGGGTCTGACTCCCACTGGAATACCCCCCACCACCACCACCCCACCCTCCAGGCAGAGTGCAGGGGCACAGGTTGAGCCTATAGCACCACACTTCCACTCCCCCCCTCTCTCTCTCTCTCTCTTCTCCCTTAAGTAGGGTGATGCTCCCCGCGGGACCCCTTTCCGCCGCTAATCCGGGACTATCGAGGAACCGGCCGCGTTCAAGGGACAGACAAGTGTAAGCCAAGCGGGAGGTTCCAGTCCTTCTCCGCCTCCACTTCAGGGACTATAGAACCTTTCCGCCTGAGTTTGGGGTCAACTTCTGTGCTGCACTGTGCGGGGTCGTGCGCGCCGCGCGTGTGTTCGGGAGGACTAAGTGGTTTGCCACCTCTGAGACTATGGTAGACTGTGCGTCAGCAGGCGCCCCATCATCAACCGCAGCCCCAGCTCTAGAGCATGGAGAAGTCCAGCAGTGAGGAGTCAGCCATTCACCGCAGCCCGTCCGTGGATAGCCGCGACTCCGACTTCGCCCGCGCCTCCACCTCCGGCCGGCCGTTTGGCGGCCGCGGCTTCACCGCCGGCGCGTTCTACGGCTCCACGGGGCCGCGCAATAACGCACAGCAGCAGCAGCAGGCGCAGGCTGGGGCGGCTGCAGCGCCGGCTGACGCCAGTGGTGCGGGAGACAAGAGCGGCAATAAGTACAGCTCCCCGAAAGGCAGCAAGTACGTGGTGTTTTACCTGGATCTATCGTTTGTGTTCCTTTTAGAATTCAAGAAGTGCAACATGGCTCGAGGCTGCCTGTGCTGTCTGAAGTATATGATGTTCTTCTTCAATCTCATCTTCTGGGTAAGTGTTCACATTTTGTTTCTGTCTATTCTGGCATATCTCTCTCTCACACTCTCCGTCTCTCTCTCTCTCTCTCGCACTCTCTCGTTCTCTCCCTCTCTACCTATCTCACTCTTGCTGCTTTGATGATAATTACACATAAGAGATGCTGTGTGCCACAGCAAGCCAAGCTTGTTCTGGGTTGAGCAACTGTGAATGACGCTGAGCCCTATGTATATACCGGTATATAATCTGTGGTACGACGAATGACGAAAACAGCAGATCTACTTGTAGATCTCTATACAGTATATATGATGTTTCATGGTTCATGTGAAAGTGGACTGGGTGGTTGCTGTGCGCAGGGAGGTCTGCTGTGCCTGACAGGATCTTGACTGCGAGGCAGCATGACATGACGACTTGCGCTCTCGTGTTTCGGTTCATTACGTCAGGCTGCTCATGCATGCCCTTTCATTCTGGACGAGCTGCCATCCCCGGGTTGCAGGAGCGCTGCTGCTGCTGCACCGCGTCCTTATCCTTTTTTTATCCGTGTGTGAGGCTGGGTTTGGGATGGGATGGGGGGGGGGGGGGGGCAGTCGCTGAAATATGGTGCTGGTGGGGATTGGGAGGGGGGGGAGGGGTCACCGGGGTTGTCCAGCGTGTTTGGGGGGGGTCACTGGGGTTTGTCCATTGGGATGGTTTTACAAGCGCGCGCTGATTTACAAGCTAACATAGGGGTGCCGCGCGTGTTGAGTACCGAAGGGGGGGTTGACATGGGGGGGGGGGGGACATGCCGGTACGCGTGACACTGACGGGCCACTGGGGCCACCGCAACATGCCGTAAAGGGACACCGCATGTAATGACCTGGCCATTAAGAGGGAGCCACATTTCATCTGAAGGCGCCACTGACCCGAGGGAGGGAGGGAGGGGGGAGGCAACCTGATAGGTGTCATTTCAGGAAGACACCTTTGTTCTCGGGGAGATAATGACGTGACTCTATTAGAGAATTGCGTGATTCAGCAATTTCACTCATTGATTTATTTACATGACGCATTAACATTTATTCTGGCAAAGAACCCCATCGTGTAAGACTCGGGATGCGATTATCTGACTGACTTTATTATAATATTCTAACATTGATCACACTTTCAGTCTAAATCCATTCACACTTGTCACTCATGTTGCCTCGTAATTCCCCCCACCTCGCCCCCCAACTCCCCGCACCCCCCCCCCCCCCCCCCCCCAACTCCCCCCACCCCATTTGTTTGTGAAAGTTGGTGGTCCCTCCAACATTGACACAGTGGATTATGGGGCTTAGAGTTTATGAGGCCAAGCCTTTGGTGTGAAGGCAGTGAAGCGTTAAGAGTGAGAAAAACATCCTTAACACGCTGGGGGGGGGGGGGGGGGGGGGGGGCATGCATGCCCACCATGGCACCGCCACTGCGATGACTCTGGGGCCTGCTAACTGGGGCACGTCGGCCATACCAGAGCTGGCCCCGCTACGGCGATGATACACACCAGCATTTGAATAATTTACACATTATTATGTATAGTCCATTTACCGCTGATGCACAGCACAGCCAGGGGGCAGGCCGCTGGCGCGAGCTGTATTTGGTCTCGCTTAGTTATGCCGCTCTGGGGCAAAATATGTCCCGTTGTCAAATCCACGAGAGACTGCACGGGTGATTTATACTTAGTAATTGCACGTCGATGTGGCGCGGCCGGGAATGGCAGATCTACAAGCTCACGACGTGTTGCAGCCTAGGCGAGTTGTATCTTGTAGATCTGCTATTTAATTGCACTGGTCATGTAATTGCTAAGTATAACTCGGGCTTGATGGAGATTGGCATGGCAGGCAGGACTGGTTCACACTGAGGACATTTCAATGGCTTAAGGGCTATTAGAGTGTGCCTGACCCTAACTCCACTGTTAAAGAAACGCTGGGTGGAGCTACATTGATAGATACATATTATACAGTCTCATACATCCATGTGCATTTGATACCCATCCTCTGATATTTTGCACAATGCCCAATGCTGTCACACACATTTGATATATGTTTTTGATATTTGATGCCCCAATCACCATGCTTATTTATGCCTTGAACACATACTATACCTCTAGATGTTAAACATATTCTCTTTATTGTAACTGCTATACGGAGGATGCCTGCAGAAAACAATTGCACCAACTTTTTTAGACTTGGTTTAAACTTGGTGATGTGACAATACACCTGACGTTGAAAGATGTTGATGTTGCAATGTTGATTGATTGGAGTGTGCCCTTTGTGGACTGCATTGTGGGTATCTATCGTTTGTTGGTTTACTACTGCGCCGTGACGGGCATCTCTTCGCGAGCAAATTGGCCATCAACGGCTTACTTGTTTGAACTGGTTTACTAAATAAATAGTCATTTGGCCTTTTGTTTTCTCAACAAAATGTGAGATCAGAGATACAGAGGTGGGTTAAAGGTGACATGGTAACCTTTTCTCTAACACATGTCCAGTATGCTATAGGCTCCTAGATCAGAAGCTGACTGGACTAAAGGCCACCGGGGTCAGTGTGACCCTGACATCGACCGCCGGGCCAGTCAGAGGGGGATTTGTAAGAAGGCGCTATTGCTTTCTGGGGGTCTTCGTGAGCTCAAGTCACGCTTAACCCCTTGGAGTAGCAGAACCGCTCTGCTAATAACCAGCTGCTGCCCGCGCATCACTAATAGAGAGTTGGGGAAAAGAGGCTTTGGCTTCCAAAGCTCGGTGGCCTCAGACTCAAGACTAAAGCAGCCCTTTTAGTCCGCCGTGAAAAATCAATTTGTGGCATCCCTAGAGGGAGCCAGGGGGGACTCCCCACAGAACTGAGGGACCTGTCTCTACGCTATGCATACATACATATGTATGCACGGCACGCTTGCTGATCCAGACCGGTCTCTAGTGGCTTTGGGATCGCACAGCACGGCACGGCTCATCTCATGCTGTGCATTAATTGAGCCCTTGTAATGTTCGTTTTAATGAATGCCACCCACCCGCACGCCCCCACATCTGCATATTGAAGCTCATTGCCCTCTGCTCACCCTTGGCTCGGCATGAACGAACGCCGTTCCCTCCCTGGGGGCCAATGGTCCGCCGTCTATCGGGAGGAGACCCTCTTGGAGGGGGCTATAGTGGTCTTCACCGTCCATCCGCGCCCGGCTGACTGGTACTCTGTGTCCGACACTGAGGCTCGGGGCATTCCCTCCCTGGTTGGAAAGCTTTATTGCCCCGTGGTGGGCCTACTGTGGACTCGCGGTGGGGTTAATGGGGTGGGGGTCAGCTTGTATCCTGACACCCCTGGGACAGCGTTGCTCCCCCCTCCACCGGCCCCAGTGACACTCCAGGAATCGCTATGTTACTGTGACTGGCGCGGAGGTCTGACTCTGAAGATACTGCGAGCTGCTGGGGGGGTGGGGAGTAATTTGATGCCAGGTACAGCGGGTGTCTCTCTTCTTTGAATGTTCGCGCGCGCGCGCGCACACACACACACACACACACACACACACACACACACACACACACACACACACACACACACGTGTACACACACACACACACGCATACCCCAAAACATGCTCACATACAGACACGTACACCAGGGGTCTTCAACCTTTTCAGGCCAAGGACCCCTTAGTTGAGAGAGAGATGAAGCAGGGACCCCCACAACCTTTTCATAGATTCCATATAGTTTCATCGTTTGACAGCACAATCGTCAATGTATTTTGGATTCATGTCAATGTGTGTTTTCAGATATTTAACCACTTGAACCGTCAATACTTAATAAACTTAACCTTTCAGTCTGTACTTATTCTGCTCTTTTCCCACTCTACACCAAACCTCTTGCTGAAAATAGCCAATCTACAAGCTCTGCGAGGCGTTGTGAGCTTGTCGATCTGCTATATTTGGCTAATGTTCTCAGAACATGGATGCTAGGGTTCAAGTGGTTAAAAAGGTTAAAAAGGAGAAAAAAGTTTTATTTCACACAAAGATTTGGAGGACCCCCTCAGACACACACACACACACGCGCGCGCATGCACGCGGCAGTGCATGCATCCTTGAACGTGCTGCGCCGTGCCGTTCCGTTCCGTTCCGCCGGTCTTTACAGAAGTAACTTGAAGCAGGAGGTAAACAGTGATAGGCACTCCTGGCATCTCCATGCATGCGCTCATCCCCTCGCCTTCCAGCAGTTGTTCACGGCCATCTGGCTCCTCTTTCTTATGGGGGATTAAGAGTAGGCTGAGCCCCCCCCCCCCCCCCCCCCCTCTCTCCCCCAGGGCAGGAGGGTTTCCAGGCCGATTACAGCGCCCACGGGCTGCGGTCATCAGCCCTCGGCGCGTTCCCGTTGGGGACGCTCATCAAAGTGACCAACTAGCACATGGATTATTGTTTAGTGACAGTATCTGATCTAGGTTCCTGATCGAGGGGATCTGCTGTTAAACGCGGACGGACACGCACACACATGCATGCAAGGGGCTGCAGGTATGCCCGACATGAGGGGTGGGTGATTAATGTAGCTCCTATTAATGGCTGCCCTGTGAGCAGAACGGCGTCGCTGCTCTTCCTCTGTCTTCTCCGCGGTGGTGTCCTCTCGGCGGAGTCACATTACTCTTCCACGACCACGCTGCTACTGTACCTCATTCCTTTACTGTACTTCATTCCTTCACTGTACTGACCAGGGTTCAGTATGCATAACGTCACTGTCGGGCAGAAACCTTGTATCTCCACGTTTCAAATGTGTTCATTTTTTTGGAAAGTAATGAGATGAGATGAGATATACTTTATTAATCCCCGAGAGGAAATTGAAGCGTAACAGCAGCATAGTCTGACAATACATGAATAACTACTAGACAACATTAACACAATAGACACCATGGACACAAACACACAAGGCCCCGATCGACAATACTGTACATGAGGGAGAAAGTTCTTATAAGTCTTCATTGTACAGTCTGATGGCAGTTGGCAAGAAAGAGAGTCTGTATCTCTCCGTATGCATTTTCGGAGGGAGGGTGAGCCTCTGGCTGAAGGTGCTCGCCCTTTCCTGCAGATCAGCATAGAGTGGATGGGAGGGGTTAACCATGATGGAGTTCAGTTTGTCCCTGATCCTCCTCTCAGCCACTGACTGCAGCCCTTCGATTCGGAGGCCAACTACTGAGTAAAGCACTGCTTCATCATACAAGGCCATTGCACAAAAGTAGTGAAAACAGCCATTGTGCTTGTAGATCGGCTATTTTCACTAGTTTAAATAATTTTAAAAATGATAAATACTTGACAAATGGTTTTGGACATACAAGGTTTCCACCCAAGAACGACGATAAAGTGCAAAGAATGCACGTCCCCATTGCTCCCCATACGCACGTACAGTATTTATGCGTGCATGTGCTTAGAGCATGCAAGGTTTCTTCACTGGTCCAAAATGACGGACCTGAACCCTAGAAAGACCTGTGAAATTTGTTCTGAGGTCTAATTGTTTCCTAAACGTTTTCCTCGCAACATAATCACTAAAATATCGTTACTGTCAGGCAGAAACCTCTGTCGCACAAAACTAGTGAAAACAGCCGATCTACAAGCACACAACGCCTCGCAATGTGAGGCTTGGTGCTTGTAGATCTGCTGTTTTCACTAGTTTAGTACATTTTATAGATGATAAATACAAAACGAACGGTTTTACATACAAGGTTTCCACCCGACAACGACGATATGCTATAAATATGCTGGGAGTGAAAATTATAATGTAGGGGTGCCTCGGATTAAAAAAGTATTTATGGGGTGCCCTGAGACAAAAATGTTTGGGAACCCCTGCTCTAAAAGTCACTCTCTCTTTTGTGCACACACAAATATACTGTAGGCTACACTGTACGTACCATATGCATGGCATTCTCTCTTGCAGAGACACACACACACGTATGTTCCCATGCATATTATATGATTCAGACTCTCAGATGGTAACTCATGTTTTCGCTGCCATGTCCTCATCCTCCAAACATGTGTCCAAAATGTGCGTCGACGGCATGTCTTTTGTCAGAGATCGGGATGTGGAGCTAAACGGGGTTGATGCCATTATCCGCGGCGCATCAACAGCCTCATTTCATATTCACATTTCAGAGGGGGTGAAAAAAAAATGTCAGCTCAGCATCCTTATCTCACCAGTGCAAGAGGGGTGGCGGTATCAAAGAGGATCCTTTTGTTAGCGGAGAGAGAGAACCAGAGTGTGTTTAGCATTCATGAATCCCAGTGCTTTGCTTTAGGGGGAAACGCTCTGAGGATTTATAAACCATTTGGACAAAGGCAACAAAAGATTAGTTTCTTCATTGATTTAATCACTGGAGTTGACATTTCAGATTCAAATGCACCCAGGCTCTCATTGACCAAGGGGTAGATGAGCTGATGATACTTTTACAGGTATCAGAAACATGCTGCTTGTACCTGTACCTGTAAGTGTGCGTGTGTGCGTGCGTGCGTGTGTGCGTGCGTGCGTGCTCGTCGCATTCACAGTTAAAGCCAGACTTCCAGACTCAGTCTTTCCATCTGGTTCCCCAGCACTCAGGTTCCTCATTGCTTTTTTTTAAAAACACTGTCGCACATCTTGAATGGCTGCTATGAATACAAAGGGATGTACATAGCAGAGTGTTACTCATAGCAAAGGACATTATCAACATATCATGCATCTACAGGGAGAATGTACAAACATTCCCATGTCATTTCATCCATGTTCCATCTCTGTGATAACCCAGACATATTTACATCTTGCTAATACACCAGATCCCACATAGTAGACGGGTCTGGCCCAAAAGTGACTGCAATTCGGCATGTCTGGCCTACCTCTGGCTTTGGCAAGTGGTATGTGAACCGGATGTGGGCCATGGTCTGGCAATGACGGCACTGTTTACATGATGGCATTCCACATGCGGGCCGATTGTGGTTTGGTCCATTTGGTCCATGTATAGTCTTTTTATTAACTGTCCCACATATGATTTGGGTATATTTGGCCCAGATTAAGTTTATACCAACTGGCCCACTTATGTATTGTTTTAATTTGGCCCAGATTAGCCTTATATTAACTGGCCCCCATATGTTTGTCTGAACCAAATGATCTAATGTTCCAAACTACAACAATATGATAATAAATAGCCCTCTCCTTTTCCAAAATACAAAACATTTTTCTCAAATTAACCAAAACCAAACAACCAAAACAGTATTGCTCATATGCTCTGCCAGGACATATATTTTTTAGAAACCTTCTTATCTATTCTCAAATAGATTTGTGTGTTTCATAGGAACAGGAATTACAGTTAATGAAGAAAATGGAGTTATCATAGCTATTTACTGGCAGTTTTTTGTCTCCCCTGATTCATTCGCAAAGTGAGTGATGATGTGGTTGATGAAGAGTCCAGGGAAGTGTCTATATTAGAGATGGCATGCACCTTTGAGCTTTGACCCTAGCCTAGGTGCTAGAGGAAGCCTTTATGACCAAGGTCATTAAATAGAAATACAAACCACTCCTACATACCATCTCAGAGCTAGGTTATAGGTGCAGACTAATTGTTTTCCTATTTGGCAGCCTTGGACATACCCACACAGATTGGTTGTTAGAGGGCTTCAACAACTTGGGATGCCCAAAAGGGAGGCAAAAAGGCTGGCAAAGTATTGTGCTGTCTCTGCTATAATTGGCAGTTGACACATATGGCGGAGTGGCTGTTACTTATACCCAAAGTGTACTGAGTGACACGCCTACAGTATTGTATCATGATATGTTACCTCACTGCACCAATAATATTTCTCTTTTATGTGGACATAAATATATAGTTAAAATGTGTGCGTGCGTGCGTGCGTGCGTGCGTGCGTGCGTGTGTGTGTGTGTGTGCATGCCAGCAAGCAGGGCAATTATATGAGGGCCAGATGTCCCCACACGCACTGTAGAACTTGAACTGAAGGCATTGATAACACAAAATAAAATAGCCATCCTAAAACATTGCTGTCTGCAAGTATAGTAATGCCAAGTTAATGTGCGTGTGTGGGCGTCTCTGCTCTACCACTGGCCCAATGTGAAGCATTTCAGTCAGACTGTCCCACTATGCAGTTCCTTTTTTCCGATCCAAAGGTGCTGAAGCAATTTGCCTGCTTTTTTTCTTCTTCCTCTTCCCCAGACCGACCAGACCTCCAACAGCTGAAAAGTTCAGTAATCTTCTATGACTCTAGAGAATTCCCATTGTAACAAACATTCCAACAACCTCCCTACACCTCCCATCCACCCCCTTTTTCCCTCTCTTTCTTTTTGCACTAAAGGGCACAGCTGAGCTCCATCAGTCACTGCCAGGTGAAGCAGATCAAGGCAGGGGGAAAGAGATGGAGATGAAGCAGGGACCCCCCACTTGTATATACTGTATAAAATTGTGTTGCAGATTTCTCGATCTTTTCCATAGATTTCATAGATAGCTTCATAGACTTGTTTGACAGCCTGTTTGTTTATTTGTGTGCACATGACCTTTTCTGTTTAAACTCTCAGTACATAGCAAACTTGACCATTGTCGTGGCAGTGGCAGTGGCTCAAGAGGTAGAGCCTCTGTCTTGGAATCCAAAGGTTCCAGGTTATAGCCGGGGAGCCACAGGCCCAAAAGCTCAAAGAATAGGGTTTTACCTGTGACGTCATGACATACTTTTTATTCTTGTTTTTTCTATTCATTTGGTCATTAAGGTACACAGAATGAGAGGCCTGCTCTGCCGGAAACTCTGCGAAAAGAAGTTATGGCCATTTGTATATTCACTCCATCGACTTCAATATAGGAAAGAAACACACCAAAAAAAATATGCTTTAAGTAGCATGTGAGGGGTCAAACTAGGGGTTCTTGATGATTCGGAATCCATTGCAAGCATTTGTTTTGCATGAAAAACATTCCTTGGGCTAGATTTCAGCCTCTCAAACCTGTGAAAAGTGATGAGTCATCACTTTTCACCGTTTGATAGGTTTGAGAGGCTGAAATCTAGCCCAAGGAATGTTTTTCATGCAAAAAAAATGCTTGCAATGGATTCAGAATCATGAAGAACCCTTAGTTTGACCCCTCACATGCTACTTTTTTTGGTGTGTTTTTTTCCAGTATACTGAAGTCAATGGGAAACTTTTTTTCGCAGTGTTTCCGGCAGAGCAGGCCTCTCATTCTGTGTACCATATTGACCAAATTAATAGGAAAAACTAAAATTTGGAGTATGTCATGACATCACAGGTCTTCTCTCATTTTGGCACAGCGGCTCCCCGGCTATTAAATTCCCGGCTCCCCCTGACTATGTGTCGAAGTGCCCTTGAGCAAGACACTGAACCCCTCAACTTCTCCAGATGAGCAGGTTGGTGCCTTGTATGGTTTCGTCCGCCATCGGTGTGTGAATGTGTGAATGTGAAGTACATTGTAAAGTGCTACATAAATGTAGTCCATTTACTTGGTCAGCTCTTTTTTCTCTTTTTTCCCCCACAACAAAACTCTTCGCTGGAAATAGACAATCTACAAGCTCACAACGCGTCGCAGCTTGTAGAACTGCAATTGTCTGCTAATATTCCCCTCGGAATAGGGATGCTAGGGTCCAAAGGGTTCATGTAAAAACCACTGTATTAACCCTGAAGATCCATGAGTTAGAGGTTCAACATGCTAATTGGGCATGTACAAAAGATTTCCAAGACTTTCCTGCTTGTAGATCCGCTTGTACTCTATATCCGCTATTCATCCTAAGAGGAAATATATAGTGCTTAAGTGGTTGACCCCCACCCACCTACGATGCATGAGGGGTCATGTAATCAGTATATTCCATCAATACGAGTCACGCAAGGATTCCTTTTTATGAGGCCATTACAGTCCGGATCACTTTTATGTGCATTTAACGTGGTCCATATTTCATCGTATCATACACTCTATATATTCACAGCTCATGAGAAGAATATAGCCCGGAGGGTCTGACTGTTCCGTGTTCACCTGGGCCGGTCTGTTTGGATCGTAATGACATTTACTGGATGTGAGCAGGGAACAACACTGTAGCCATTGAGCTCTGGTTAATTAGCATTCCCCGCGGAGGGTGAACCTTGATTTAAATCAGCGCTAACCTGCAGTTTGTAAATTATCTCCATACGCCTTCCAAATGACTGTGTCCGGTATATTGTCAGGGGCTAGCGGGTGTCCAGGGGCTGCCCTAATCTGTGCGTCTCTTTTCTCTCGCTGCTTCAATTTGTGCCTGGTTTGTGTTCTGAGCTCATTTAGCCCCTGTTGCATATCAAATGGGATATGGACACGGTACGTTTCCCTACAGGGAGTTGAGGTAGCCTAATGCAAATGAAAGAACTCAAGGTGTGAGGCTAGTGGAGGAATCGAGAATCAACAGGGTTTATTTGTCACTGGGTTGATACCCAGGGGGCGTCCTGTCAGCAGCATAACGCGCTGACTTGGACGTGTAGCGAAACAACTGGAGATCAGAAGAAAGGGCCAAGCAAAGCGAGCTGTGGCTACGAGGATCATGACAGCTACCTTGGTGACTGGTGATTGGCACGTCATTACCCCCTGCTTTCTGTCACACATTCCCATGCTGTTATCCCCATCGTTTGACACAGGAATCACAGACTGAGCAAAGGGGCAAGCAGTGGCTCAGGAGGTACTGTAGTGTGGAATTCCAGACTTTTACTTGTGACAGAGTATTTCTACGTTGCAGTATTGATACTTTTACTTAAGTAAACCATTTGAGTACTTTTCCCACCACTAGTAGTGTGACCACTTGGGAAAGTTTGGAAGGTTCAACCCCCGGCTGGGTTAGTGTCAAAAGACCAATGAACCCCTAACCGCTCCTGAAGAGCAGGCTGGTGCCTTGCATGGTTTCATCCGCCATCGGTGTGTGACTGTGTGCGCGAATGGGTAAATGTAACGCCCATTGTAAAGCGCTTTGGATAAAGGCGCTATATAAATGCACCATTTAGCACAGAGACTAAATGGTGCACAGAGGGCTTCTGCTCCTATCTACTACTCAACTTGTCGAAAAGCTGTGAGCTTGCAGATGTGCTGACATTGGGTGCACAACTGCACACAACACCAGCAGCGCGCAACAAAGTCTAAATGCGGCTTTAGTGCCGGATGAGAAGTCACAGTGACCACATCGTTACCTCGTTATGGGTGACTGTGCCTCCGGCCCTTGGGGATGAAGAGGCTCTTATTGTGCGTGAATCTCAATGGCGCTTTACTACGGTACAAATAACATATAAATAGACCGGGGAGGTTCAGACCGAGGCAGTAAACGAGAGGTCGAGGCAGCGAGAGCACGTCGCAGAGATGCACGCCATTAGTGCCACATACACAAGCACGACCTCCTTTCATGACTTATTATCTCCAAACGATTAGCCCGCGGCCGTGGTAGGAGGAAGGTGAGCGCGTGGTCAATAACGGGAAGAAATAAACACCCTCTATTGTGTCTGTTCATGATTTTATTTTCACATTGGTTGACCGTTACGCCCAGGCCACGTCCCAGGCAGGGACCCGGGAGCGCTGAGACAAAGGAGCCGTCCAGGGACGAGCAGCAATGTGAAGGTCATCCTCCTTGCTTGTGTTTGTAGCTGTGCAGTGTGCATCTGAGGATGACGCTCCGCAGAGCTGCGGAATTGGACACAAATTGATTGCCGCTGTCGAGGCAGCTGTTTGTGCGACGGCGGAGCGGTAGTAGAGTGTCTAAATTGTAAAGTGTAATCCAATTACGGTGTCCTCGACCGGCCCCGAAAGGTTCCAAATGCGTCAAGATGAATTACTGTATGGGATTGTATGGATGTACTGTAACAGATGAGGAATAATAGTAATGCTCGGCTGCCACACACATTATTATGAGCAAATATACGCTGCGTGCTATGATCAATAACAAAGCTCACACGAGTGCCCTAGCACGCACACGCACTCACGCGCACACACACACACCGACCCTCTTATAGACTGCTAGCCTCATGCAGAGCCATGCACAACATGAAAAATTACATAATTCCCTGTGATCCAGTGTGTTCAGTCACAATCATCCTCAGCTAAACGCGGTCAGTGTTCATTATTCTTTTCACACAACCACCAAAACCAAGTCAGCCCCGCTCAATGAAGGACGATAATGTGGCCCTCTTAATGTCTCACGACGCACCACAACACATGTTAGTGCTTCTTGAAAATAGTGTTGGAAATGAAAAGCGCCTATGTGTTTCCCTTGTACTGCAGGAGAGGCGGTAAACTAGTCCTCTGTCTTCACCCACCTCCCTCTTACCTCAGGCGGACCAATCGATGCTAATCTCCAGCTAAGCAGTGAATTAATGTAGAATGTTAGAATAGCTCGCTATAGCTCCACTGCTCAGCAGATTCTCTGTCACCTAAAGGCAAATTACAGTGAAATCAATGCCTCCCGGCCGGGCCCCCAGATCCAGCTTATAGCTAGAGAGAGAGAGAGAGAGAGAGCTCGGGGAATATTATTTCCTCTTTGGTCTGATGTGATAAAGGAGAGTTGCGTCTATATTACCCCCACTGCCATTTAATTAGCCACTTAGAGGGGCGGCATATGAAGCCATAACTGCACAACTTTGCCCAGAGGCTGTAACTGCAGCATCCTAAACCACTGCAATGTTTTGAAATGGCTACTTCAGCATCATCGAGGGCGGTCCTCCTCCTCCTTCTCGCGCATCCTTTGTGGAATCGGGGGATCTCGTGGAAAGGAAACTACAGTAGTTGCTCTGGAGATTGTGGGGAATCTCCCGCCAAGCGCGGTTTCATTCATCACAGGATTCCCTTTAATGTCTCAGCCCCGCTCCTGGCAGCCCAGGATCCTCTAGACTGACTAGAATTTATCACCGACCGACTTGATAAAAAATAAAGAATTGCTTTCCCAAGGCTGCTACCTTAATTGGTTGAATTGGGTTTGGATTGTACTACTCCCACAAGTGCGCTGCTCTGTAGCACCCACTGGTAGCGTTTTATTTATTTATTATTGTGAACTGGGACAAAATATTTGTTGCCTTTGAATCTGCTCTAAAAGTGTCATCTCCTATTCAGGCCGGGGGGGGGGGGGGGGGTGTCAGTCTGAACGATTAAAGGGTGGGTGGGTGTTCGCATGTCTTCTTCACACGGAGAGCGAGGGAAAAAAACCATCCCACATTTTAAGCTATATGACCAACGAGTCCAATTTCAGCCTCAAATGTTAGAGCATAATATTGATTTATTAGCCCTAACTGCCACGGGGTCCTGCTTTGAAAATTACGCCTGACTTATACTTATCTGTGCAGTGGTGTCGCGCTTGGAAAATAGCAGGTCTACATGCTCATAACGCTTCACGCTGCGACGCTCTGTGAGCTTGTAGATCTGCTGTGTATCGGTCGACCAGACACGGAGGGCAAAACCAAGTATAAATCAGCCATAACTCAGCCATGGGCAGAACACACACTGCGACATCGTAAACAAGAGCGCCATGGTGCCATATTCACTGGTGAATCACTAGCATATCTTTATTTGTTGCCATTATATCTTTAAGCTCATTTTATTATGGCAGTTGTTCTCAATGTGGGATCCATCCAGGATCCCCCACAGGTCCTATAGGGCATTCCTGGGGGTCTGACAGTTTAAACGCTCTCTCTGTGTCCCCTATAGGGTAGATACCCTCACAAAAACATGCAGTAATCCTGGTCTCTATAATGCCTCCCCCTGGCCAGCCAGGGCACCTGATGGAGGGGAAAGGAACTGGTTTCATTAAAGGACAACTCCTCCCTAAATTACTTCTAGGCTCATTTCCTACTTATATTGATCCCAAAAGACTGTCCATGGGGTCTATTAGGCAGAAATGCCTCTGTTGTCCAGTTTCCAGAACGCAGCAGCTGTCATAGCATAGAGTGGAGCCTATAAGCTTATCGCTATGACACTAATTGTTGTGGTCAAAAGTGTTTTATTTTTTCATGAATGTGTTACTAGTTGTCATTACAAATACATCCATGCCATCGTTGTCCCACACAAGCCACCACAATCTCATAAATAATGTTTTGGGGTGAGCATTCTTCAAAAGTGCCAATCAAAGTGACTGTACTGCCTGGCCAATCACAGGGCATCTTTTCCGGGACTTGGCAAAACACATAAAAGCCTAACATCTGTTTAGCAGAGTGTGATGGCTTGTGTGGGACAACAATGACATGAATATGTTTGTAACGACAACTTGTACCACATTCATGAAAAAAAAAAAAACACAAAACTGTTGACCACAAAAAATAGTGTAAAAGCGATAGGCTTATAGACTCCACTCTATGCTATGAGAGCTGCTGGGTTCTGCTGGGGAAACTGGACAACACGAGCATTTCTGCCTAATAGACCCCATGGACAGTCTTTTTGGATCAATATAAGTTGGAAAATGAGTCTAGAAGTGATTTAGGGAGGAGTTGTCCTTTAACATGTTCCTTCCACGCGCTCCACGCGCTTCCATGTCCAACTGGGGAAGCGCCCCCTTGTCAGGTGATAAGAAGCGGCCTGCTCATTCCTCAAGCACTGAAGGAAGCATGAGCTCAGTTCGGGGCCCTCCCCAGGTTGGCAGGGGGAGAGCAGCACCCAGGATTACAGCATAGGCAATTGGCACTGGGTGAAAAATGAGATACAAAATCGTGGGATAAAAATGTAAAGAAGAGAAACTATCATTTTGGGCGTCATTTGGCATGAATATGTTTGAGAAGCACTGATGCAGGGCACAGTTATCTCCACTGAGCCCATGTTTATACATGTATGCAAGACGGTACAGTAGCAAAACATTGTGTTAATGTAGTCATGTCATTCTCTGGGAGAAACCCAGACCTCCCATCAGGGAAGGTTGTAAGCAGTGCTCTGGTTCTGCCTGAGACGATTTGGGGCTCTTCTCTCATTTGATGTAGCACAAGGTTGTGCTCACAGTCAGCTCACATACAGTATCATTCTCCCTAAGAGGGGAATGCAAGACCAACCGCTGCCGCCACAATTAGGTAACAGAACCAAGAATTCACATTCAGCCGCGTCCTTAACGGTACTCATTCCAGCCTGTCCTCAAGACATGACCTTGCCCAATAAGTCCTGCTGCATTTTGTGAAACTTAATTTCCCCGTTCTTTTTAAAACCTATTTGCAATTACCAGCAAGTAGTGTCAGACATCAAAGAGACGTATTGCTTGATGTCTGTTCTGTATGTACCGGTTGCTAATGTATTGCATTTTATATTCTGCGTAGCCTAATGGCCCTATATCTGTAGTTTTCTTTTCTTTTTGGCTGCAATGTTATTCATTCTACCTCAATAATCCAGGGAAGACGCGGTTTCATGTGTTTTGCTATCCTGTGTAGCATCATGTGGAGGTGCTATCTAGGCCACAGAGAAAGACTGGACGTTTTTCTTTTTGCTTAACTGGCACGTGACAGCTGCGTCAACTGCACAGTGGCAGTGTAAGAGGCAATAATGACAGATATTCACTGACCAGACCTACAATCAATATATCTTTGTTGTTGGATGGAAACCTTGTATGTCCAAAACTGTTCGCTTTGTATTTATCATTTTAAAAAGAGCCGATCTACAAGCACACAATGCCCCACACCTCTATTTTCACTAGTCTTGTGCGATGAAGCAGTGCTTTACTTTAGGAAATAACATACAAATTCGAAACTTGGAGATACGAGGTTTCTGCCTGACAGTGAAGATGTAGAGGTGAACCCATATCTACTTAATCTACGTGCATATTGTTTCTGTTGGGTGGAAAACCTTGTATACTTGTCAGAACCTGTGATTCAATGCATCCAATACAGTTATTATTAATAATTGTTGACACTTTTCATTGGTTCAATATTTATAAAACCCACAGGCAGACTTAACCACTTTCAACCTGGTGTCCCTATTTTGGGCATGTCATTATTTCTAAATTGGTAGGAAATTGCAGATCTACTGGCCTCCGTACCCAGGATTCTGTATTTTACGTAATAAAATGAAATATGTAGATACAAGGTTTCTGCCTGAAAGCGACGATATTATCTTTCTAATTTAATGGGGTGGAAAGTCACAGTCCTAGTGTCTATAAGCATTATTCTACCATGAAACACATCATTATCCACCTGTGTCTATAGGAAATCAATTTAGATTTTCTTTACATTTCACTCACTTAAGCATTAAAAAAAGACAGAAAACAATCTATTAAAAGCAAATACACTAGACAACACTAAGCCTATATAAATTGGTTCGTTAACCATCTCCTCTTAATGGAAAAGGAGATATCGATATCAAAGCATCCGTTCCACGCTCACATGCTTGCAATCCTGTCACTAATTGGTTCCATTGAGTTACGCGTATAGACATGTGTCTAAATTTCACTTATTAGCCTTATTAAGTCTGACAGGCATAAATAATGTTTGAGAGAGGTTGGACATTTCTGCATGTGACTCACTCAAGATTGTTGCTGAATGCAGGCTGCGGCAAAAACATAGCAATGAATGAGTCCAATTTGAAATATATATTACAGGCTCAGTGCAACCCTTCACTGACTGAGCCCGGGGTAGTCGTTAACACAGAGCCTCTGCCCACTCATGCACTCATCAGTCCACTGTGGCGAGACGAATTCCCCCATTACTGATTTTCATCCTCTGATAATTTCAGTGATAGACGGGGCCGGTGTCAGAGACCAGCCCCATTAACACCATCCCCCTCCACCATTTCCCCAACACATTTGGGGAGTTTTTTTCCCTCCGGTTTCCCATCACACAACGGCGTGTGGCGAGTTCCCTGCATGGCAAAGGTTGCATTGGTCTTCCTCGAGCCTGGCCTCTGAGGGGAATGGGAGGAAATAGTGGACATATACTCACCCCTTCCCCCTTCTGAGAGGTCAGACTGGTAGACAGGACTGTCGCACTAAATTCTGGACCCTGGGTACAGGGATTCACTGCGGGCCCCCCATGAATGTTCTTCATTGGGGGGGGTTTAACCATTTAGACTGGGAACGCATTATTACGCGTTATTTTGTGCTTTAACTATTGAAAAATAGCAGATATACAAGCTCACAGTGGGTACAGGGATTCACTGCGGGCCCCCCATGAATGTTCTTCATTGGGGGGGGTTTAACCATTTAGACTGGGAACGCATTATTACGCGTTATTTTGTGCTTTAACTATTGAAAAATAGCAGATATACAAGCTCACAGTGCGGCACCGAGTGCCGCGCTGCGAGCTTGTAGATCTGCTATTTTTGTCTTTTTTTATTATTTTTTTTGTCTTTGAGTTCTAAGGTTTTTTGAAAAGCCTGTTTCTATGTCAGTGGTGCTCAAACTTTTTCATGTGAAGGACCCCCAAAATGATATGTATTTGGCCACGGACCCCCATCTCAAAAATTTGAGTTACAAATGTTCGCTTAAAAAAAATACATATATTCAAAGATTTGCACACATTTTCACAACTTTTCAAAATAGCAGATCTACAAGCTCGCAACGCGGCACAGAGTGTCGCGCTTTTCAATAGTTAAAGCATAAAATAATGAAGGCCCCTCCACCTTGGGCCCTAGTAACTCAGTCCCACTTTTCCACCTCTTGTGACGCCCCCTGCTAGCAGAGTTCAAATTGGCGTCTCCTTCCTGTGCTGGGAGGAGGTGGAGCATGAAGGAGCAGGGCTGAGGAGAGCGACCAGGGTCCTTTCCCCAGAGCAGGACAGGTGAAAGTGCCGTGATGTGTAGTGACAGCTCGCTGTGTGGAGGTGACGCCAGATTTGTTCTCACAGTAGTTGCGTGCAGGTGTCGTGTACCGACAATAATAGCCGATCTAACAGTGTGTACTTGTAGATTGGCTATTCTCTCAGGCTGGAGCAGAGTAGTTTTAATGCAACATACTTTTACTTTACACAAGTATACAGCTACAGTATGAGTTACTTTTACTCCTTTACATTTGGGCCAAATATAAAAGAGGAAAATATAATATTCCTCTTGTTAATTAAAATTTCTACCTATTAAAAAGAAATGCACGTTCTATTGTTAAATTCATCCGGAGATGTCAGCCAATTTAGTTTATACATTTTTGGACAAGCACAACAATAAATGAAGTAACTCAGTACTTGACTAGTCTTTTCACTCACACTCCTCCTCAAGTAATTATTTGGATGACTACTTTCATTTCTGCTTGAGTCATTATTATTTATATTAAGTAGCACTACTTTTACCTGAGTAAAAAAAAGAAATCTAGTCAGCCCACGTCTGGGCTTGAGTCACCCTCCCGTCTCACATCCATGGACTCTCTCCTGGGCCACGGCCATCACACCGGGTTTGTTTCATCCACAAAACGACAGACATCATTTGAAACAATTTCATGAAAGACTCCTTTCATGAGTCATTTTCACCAGGGGAGGAGAAAATTGTGCTTGCATGTTATTGCGGAAGCATTTCACGAAGAATAATGTGTCCAAGGGGTGACAAGGGTTTGGAGTTGCATGTTGCTTTGTTTGATGCTCGGTATTAGTTTGTTAGCTGTTCTTTTGGGTTTTTATGTAAATGGTTTGCTTTAATCATGCACAATCACAATCACAGTCGCACTTGATTAGCAGAGCTCATATCGCCCCTGGATACTGGTGTGATGCTCAGGCCCTTTGCAGGTGCATTAATGTTTGTTGTTCTGTTTAAAAGAAACGGAATGATTAAGCATTAAATGAACAGCTGCAAACCCAGCGGCAGATAGTTGTATAGTACAATAAGCTGACACAATAAGTATTCGCTCATTGCCTGTTCCCTTTTGCCTGTTATCTATTAGCTCTAGCTGTTCTAAGCACATTGATTTCATGGTCATATTTTTTCTTTATTAAACTTTTTCTTTTTTTATTCACTGAAGCTACTCAAAATGATCCAGAATGCTGCAGCATGCCTGGTCTTCAACCCTCCCCAAATTCTGACATCTAACCACTTTTATGTTCCCTTCATTGTCTTCCCATTGCTGCCCACACACACAGTACAAAACACTGGTGATGACCTACAGTACATATATTTATAATGCATTTCTCCCAAAAATACCCAGAGACAAACTGGAGATGTAGCTTAACCGTTTTAGTGCCAGCCGCTAGAGGGCGCCAAAGAATGCCAGGGTTTGTCCCATAGGCGAGCGTATTAGCATCCGGGGACTCACGTTGCAGTGACGCGCGTGCTCACGTTCGTGCACGTCATGGAAAGGTCCCGGATGAAAATGGCTACAGAATAGCTATTAGCATTTTGTCATTTAAAAGATCATTTTTAGGCGATTTCGCCGTAAATAAACCTCGCGCCACATCCCTAAAAACACAATCCAGAGATATGGGCCTCCAAAGATGTGGTTTTTCATTGGATTCGGCGGCGATTCGCGGCAACGTTCGCGGCTAACGGCCGGCCGGGGGGCTCCCGGATTTCGATCACTGGCTTGAAAATTTAGGCCCAGGCTTCAGAAGGCCTCGGATCATTTTATTCATTTCATTAAAAAAGCCGAACATGTTCGGGATAGGCACACTGGACTACGTTCCGGAAGCGGCGCTGAACATTCAGTGAACATTGGGGGGCTCAAAAATGTATTTTAAACCATTTTTAATGGAATATATCGTCGGACCATGTAAAATGGCTAGCTGGCTAGCGTAGGACGAGCCAGGACCACCCACGACTCTACAAGCAGCTCAGGGTAAGTCAATTAATTAAAAAAAAATTGTATTGGATTGAAATAAAGCCGAACATGTTCGGGATAGGCACAGAATGAGTTAAGATGTTGTGGTGGAAAAGGTATTCACATTTTTTACTTAAAGGGGTTATGCCAGCTTAAGGGTTACTGTCACCTTAAGTCATAGTAGTAAACGGTGGGTGACTGTGGGTCACATGGTCTCTCTGAATACACTTCGAAACTGCACGCGACGTGTGTCTGACTAACCTCGCATCACCAGTCGCATCACCAGTCTTTCCACCAGGAGGCGACAATAACACAGGGAGGCGACAATAACAACTCTCGGTGATTTAGCGTTTTTTTTCCTAACACATAAGCATAAACAAACATATGCACATGAACAATGTTGATGTAACAACCACATTTGTCTGGAAATATAATTTTAATATCCACAGATTTAGATATAAAATACATTTTCGTGTAGAGTTACTTCCTTGTTTTTAGTGACTGCTGGGGGTGAGGGGGAGAGTCTGCCCCTCAACCCGAGCAACAGCTGACCAGTACAGTATGTACAGTACATTAATTTGATTGGTTTATTGCGCATTCCCACAATGACATCATAAAAATATTAACTTGTTTTGATATAATTTCTTAAGGTGACAGTAACCCTTAAGCTGGCATAACCCCTTTAAGTAAAATACAATCAATACGCCAATTTAGAAGTGCTCTGTTACAAGTAAAAGTCCAGAACTCAATATTTACTTGAGTATAAGTACCAAAGTCTTTCTATCAAAATGTACCAAAAGTACAAAGTACTCATTATGCAGAATGTCGCAAGTTTTCAAATGTATACAAATCTTTTGAAAATGGCAGATCTACAAGCTCACAATGCGCCACATTGCAGAGTAAAAGTACACTATTTGGCTCTGAGATGTAGTGGAGTATAGAAGTAAAAGCACAGAAAACTGGAAATATTCCAGTAAAGTAAAAAATGACATCAAAATTGTACAGTACTTGAGTACATCATTGTGGAACAAAATGTCATTTACAATGTAACTGGTGACAGACAAGACGCCGATGACAGTGAAGCACTCACATTCTGAAGGCTGACGTATCAATATGATGGCCATAGTCAGTCTTTTTTACAGTAAGGCACTTAACAAGTTCAACTGCTGTCTGAAAAGGAAAGCCTCCATGGACTAGCTGGCTTTTCATTGATGTTGCTACTGTACTTATGCACTGTACCTTTGCCAAAGACATGTGAGAAGAAAGAAAGTGTAATCCAGGGATGTGAACTCATTCTGTTCAAGAGATGACTCTCAAGAAATGTCTGGTATAATGTAGGTCTTTGCCAATGCCCTATTACAGTAGATACACTACCCCTTTGATATGTTATGATCAAAGACTCTGCTGTCGGGCAGAAACCTTCTATCTCTCCATATTTCAAATCTTTATATATATTTCTATTCATAAATGAATGCCCTACTTTTGTCATATCACAGTGTCAAGCAAATGAAGAGAAAATAGCCAGTGCATCACGGTAAAATGCACTGAGCTTGTAGAGAGTGGTTATTTGGGCTATTTTGACACATTTTGAGCGTCGCCTGTAATGATTGAAAACCATGTATGACGGGTTAAAAGTGGTTAGCTCTGTCTTTGGGTTTTATAAAGATTGAACCAATGAAAATATTGTCAAGACCTTGTGATTAAATAAGTGTTGGATCCATTGGAACACAGGTTATTCTCCCATATCCTGACAAGTAACGGTTTTGGACATACAAGGTTTCCATTTGACAGTGACAATATGTACAAGAACTTTGAAGGAGACGGTGACGGAAATGACATTTGTCTCACATACCTCATACTTGGATCTCTATGCAATCAGCAGAACATAATGGACATCAGAGCACAATCAATATTGTGGAATGTGGACCATCAGTACTGTGAGGAAAGCATTTAGAGGTAGCACACCGTCCTGCATCAGAACCTTTTTTATTGGGCTGCTTTTAGCCTCCGATTCAATATTGTCTCGTCAGAATGCACTCGAGCAGACAAATCTGGCTGTTTTTCAGAATTTAAGTGGTCCGTGGGCGGTAGAAACATTCTCTCAATTCCCCGCTGATCATCAGTTTCCACTTCCAGACGCGAGACGAGAATAACTTCATGCCGCTGCGCGTTAACTTGCAGACGATGCACTCTGGCGGGGGGAGAAAAATAAACTATCGATGTGTTTTTGAAACACGTTTCACTCTTCCATCAATACAAGTTAGAGAGTGATGGAGGGCGTACCTGTAGGCATCTCGCTCTTCTTTCAGTAAGAGTCCATTTCAAATGCAAGGGTGACGAGTTCGCGCAGGCGCGGCGATGGAGAAGGCGAAGGCGAAAGAATGGAAGGTATAAACACGTTGGTGCTTCTGTTCTGCCTTCAACCTGTTCTGTGATTTAGCATAATGAACCAAGTCGTCTCCCAGGGTAGCCAAGGTCAGCCCAAGTGCCTTTTCCATGTATATTCATGGCCACGGCCTGCAAGCCATGTACTGCCAAACGCTGTATTTGCTGTGCGCGTGCTTCTTGACATGAAAAGAAGCTCACAGTTAATGGCTTCCCTTTAGGACTGTCACTCATCAGACAGATCTTAAACCTCTCATCTGGGTTGACTGTGTGTCTAACCCCGCATGATTTACTATTATCGTTATTCTCAGCCTTCTGATAATAAGTGTCAGCCGGATCGCTGGGCTCCCATTGTTCTTTCTTATGGATGATTGTGGATGGTACGCGCCAAACAAAGAGGCTCCCTGCGAGGGAGGGTTCACATTAGGAGGGAAGTAAATGGGGGGCTTTTCATGGAGGCTGCGTGAGCCCTTTGTCTGAGTGTGGCTAATGCAGCCTATTCATTACAGACACTGGAGATACGAAGTGGCCACAGCTCAACTCACAGAAGTGTCCCTTTGTTGGTTTGCTCCCTACAGTAAAGAGCAGACTATACTCTAGGTACAGTACAGCTGAATGGGTGGACTCTCAAAGGAGGAGTGCTCATGCACCACACATGACCACACCATGTAATTTAATTAATTTAATTGAACAAATGTAATCTATAATTAAATTGTAAATGTTTGTTTACAGGTGTCATTCATTCTTTTCTATTGTTGAAGAACTTGGCACAGAACGCAATGTGTCTTTACCATCTTTGCTGGGTTGTGAAATTGTCATTCACCTCAGAAAAGTGTTTAAAGTAAGGTAAGGTTAAAATAAATCCAGTGGGGCGGCAATGGCTCAGGAGGTAGAGCGGCCATTTGGGAACCGGAAGGTTCCCAGTTCGATCCCGGGCTCCCCCAGAGTTAGTGTTGAGCAAGACGCTGAACCCCTAATTGCACCCGATAAACAGGTTGGTGCCTTGCATAGTTTCCTCCACCATCGGTGTGGGTGAATGTAATGCACAATCTATGTACTGTAAAGCGCCTCGGATAAAGGCGCTATATAAATGCACCATTTACCATTTGTTTATTGTATTTAAATGGCATAGGGAATCTTGTATGGCTACATGGCTATTTTATATCAAAGCCTTATCAAGTCTATTAATTGTTATGTCCCCCTGTCGTCACTTATCCTTGCCCTGCTGGACATCAGCTGTCCACTGGTTAACATGTGACATGCAACACAATAGAGTGGCCTGAAGTTTGGTGTCCGCACAAAAAAGACCCGATCAGGGCTTTTTCCATCTCACACAGCACCACTCATTATATGTAGACAATCACATCGGGGTACGCAGAGCGTGACGCAAGCGACTCGACGGGAAGAAAATGTCATCTGCAATTAGGTTACACACCCATCCACACAGCGAGAAATACCACGTATACAGTAGCAACAGAACTACCACTGCGGCACCCACATGAGGGTGGTATCTGCTGCAGGAGATCTTATCCGCGGGGGCCCAGCCCGCGCACTCCCCGTGGATGGCGAGATAATTAATGATACAGATGAGCTGCGTCCATACATCTCACGCCTCGTTTGTCCCTGTCGAAACCAGATAGGCCCGCTGCCGGTGTGTCACGCTCCTGTGGCTACAGAGACACAAGGGTGCTGGGTCACTTAGAAGCCCCGCTCGGTGGTGTGACAGGAGAAGTGTACGTGGGGGAGGTTGCGAGGGAACTTGTCGTAGGGTTCTGTCATTATCGGAGTTGGCGGAGCCTACACCTGCCAGGGGGATCCGAGGCAATTAAAGGGCACAGCGGAGGGGAGATGGGGACATTGGGAGCATGTCAAAGCATCTCAGGAGCTTGGGTTGAAGTCCCACGTTAAGGGCGGTAAAGTCCCTACTGGAGCAGTGGTTCTCAAACATTCAAAGACCATCCAAATTGATACGTATTAAGCCGTGGGCCCCCATTTGAAAGGATTCGGTGCCAGGGACCACACAAAGAGAATAACTCATTTGTCTTGATTTAGAAGCCATTCACACTAAAGGCTAGGTTACAACTTGGGCCCCTATGTTTTGCAAAGTAATAGAAATGCCTAAGAAGTTTAGGCATAATTAAGGCATAATGCACAAGAGCGCATAGATAGAGATACTTAGACCACTTTTCCACCAGGGTTTTGAGCACGGTATGGTTAGATTTGGCGCTGTGGAGAACCAGTTCTGCTTGAAGTTAATACCAGGCTGGCCCGAAAATGAAATCTGGAAACGGGCTGATGGGAGGGTTTAAATTACGTAGGTAATAACTGATTGGTTAAATAACACGTAAACGTTGTGTTGTTTATGAACGCTGGATGGCATGAAACCTATGCTTGAAACAGATATAGCATTTAAGCTAAACGAGCAGGGCATAAGCAATGCAATTCTGTGTGCATTATGTATGTCAGTGGTGCTTTAGTGCAACTTCACGCATTCTGATGCTGATTATAAACCACTTGAAGCCCAGCGTTGTTTATGGACAGATTTAGCTAAAGCGGTCGCTAACTTCCCCATGAGAGAGAGAGAGAGCAAGAGGGAGAGAGCGAGAGGGAGGGAGAGGGGGGGAGAGAGAGAGAGAGAGAGAGAGAGAGAGAGAGAGAGAGAGAGACGAGAGAGAGAGAGAGAGAGAGAGAGAGAGAGAGAGAGAGAGAGAGAGAGAGAGAGAGAGAGAGAGAGAGAGAGAGAGCATCCCTTTGTATTGAGAGAGTATTGAAAAAAAGTATTGAAAATTACCCTCACGGTTGGGCCAACACAACTGCATATGCATGTCGTCTGACGCCATGGTAGTTTTTCCAATACTTTGGGACTAACCCTAACCCTAACCCTTAACTCATTCTCTCTCACTAATGGAAAGACATGGTCATCGCGGGCCGGCACAAGGTAGCGCGATACGGATCGGAGCGGCATGGAACGCTTATGCAGTGGAATAGTGCCTTTAGGGTGCAGGTCAGGGCCCCCATTAGCAACGAGTGAGTGTTTGACCGACTGACACTGATCAGAGATGTGGATAAAGGGAAGAATCAGCTGCTGTTGCTGCTGCTGGCCCCAATCACCGCGCTCACCGTATCCAAATCTGTTCCATGTTGGCCTACTTACAGTATTATGAGGCACCCTTGCTCAGCGTCTTCTAAATTTGTGAGTAATCTAGGGACCTCCTCGAGGAGTAAACAACAAGCCCACTTCACTCCGCCGGTTATTTGCATGGCAAAGATAAGAACAAGGCGTAATGTTGACACTTGTTGGATCACTGGCTGGCGAAGAAGTGCGTAAAACGCTTTGATTGGTGAAGGGACGCCGGTGGCTCAACCCCCCCCCCCCCCCTCCCCCCCTCTGCTCTCCTCGGAGGGTTTGAGTGAGGGGGGAGTTTTCTCATCCCTTTTCAAAGAGCTTTCCCAGTCAGTGAACAAAAAGCACAGATAAGTCTTGAGTGTGAGCGATTAAAAAGTCAAGGTATAATTATGATTATTTTAAAACAAGAGCTCCCTGCACAGGGAAAGTGATTTCATGCCGCCTTTACTCTCTCCGTCTGACAATTTTCACACAGACAGGATGGACCTCTTTCTATGCCAAAGATTAACAGAATTATGCTCTCTTTGTTCAGTAACCACTTTCCACTTCTGAGTATTGATATTGATTGATTTATTGAATACTATATTAGCAGTTTGCAAAAGAAAAGCATAGGAAATTACCGTTCAATACTGCTAAGAGGATTTGAAACCCAAGAAAGCCTTCGTCTTGTTTCCATTGGAGTCCTTTGTGTTCAATTCATCGAAGTGCCACAGTACTTCCAGGACGGTGCATACATGTAGTTATCCGGAATTCAAGCTGCACTTGATAACTTTACACCCTAATAACCTTTGCCATAGATTTGAAGGCCACACTTGTGACCACCTATTTGTGGCGTCAGCTCCAAGTGGCCTGCTTACTACTCAGTACAGTTCTACAGTTATAGAGCGAGGGTTTGGAGCCCAGGGGTGATTGAGTATTAATAGAGCCAAGAGGAAGCTGCTATATTCTGCTATAGCCTTGCATGCAGCAGCATAGGTCATCAGCTCCAGTGACCGTCCAGACGGGAGCAGGACCCAGGCCAGACGCATAATATATCTCAGTAATGCACAGTGCTCAGACCGCAAGCCTACTGGAAATGAAGGGCAGAGGAGATCAGTGCAGGCACATGCACACAACATAGACATCAAAGGGGTCTTGAGCCACTGCCCATTTATCGTCCGTAAGAAGTGCCCTTTCCAGACCATAAATGCACTATGGTGAAAGAAATGCAAATGCCTCCTTTCCATGCCATACCTGAATGCAGCATTCAAGAGAATTACCTTGTTCAAACTCTCCTGATCTTGAATGCAGCATGTTGAAATAATTTCCCTCTCTCTCTGTGTAGAAATCCATCTCCAGTATTGACTTAATTAAGCTTAGTTCAGTGTGGTATCACGCAACAAAAATAGACAACCTCCTTGGAGGTCAGCTATTTTCAATATTTACACCAAAATGCCTTTTAGAAATTTCAGACCCTGCCTAAAATTCTCTGCACGTCTCTCGATCAGTGCATTTAAAAAAAAAAGGCTCTAAGGAAGCAGTGTTGACAGAAGAGAATGGTCCACTTCCTCCATTAACCCCTGAGTTACTGCAGATGACAGCAGCATGCTTTAGGAGTTAGTAAGTGGCTGAGCATTTTATTAATATCGGTGTCATCTTGTAAAACGCAACGGAACGTTCTGTCGAAAAGGAGAAACCTGACCCATACGTAGACTGTGCTTGAGGTCTCATGATAATGGGCTGAAGCTTGATACTCATTGTTTCTCAACCTGTGGGTCGGGACCCCCAGATGGCAGTGAAGTGACGATTTAAAGGTGATACACTAACACTTGGGGTCCCACTAGCACCTTCTATCCTCACAAAGTCCCATTTCAGACCGCTGTGTCTTTCTCTGGTTTTGGGAAGGTGGAGGTTAAAAGCATCTCACGCCTAATCAACAAACTACTATAAAAAGATGGTCAAATATTGTCAAATAACAGAGGCAAAAGTTTTGAAAAAAGCTGATCTGTAAGCTCAATGCTTACAGATCAGCTGCTCTATGCACATGCAGTCAGTTACAGCTCAGTCTCCAGAGTTGACATTTGAATTTTAACGTCTGGATAAAACATTTGTCAAGTATTTGTCATTTGTAGTTTTTGATGCTCCTGCCTGCCTTCCTGTTGTAGATGATTAACTCCTGTCTTGTATCACTGCCTGCCCCTGCCCAAGCTCTATCACAGATCCATCAAGGCTTGTTACAGCGTGATTGCTTTGTTTGCTGACATTTGGTCCTGTTCTGTAGATGAGAAGTTCTGAAAACAAGCGAGAAGAGAGAAATGTTCGATAGTGCCAGCAGGCCACTGTGCACAGACAGACCGTACAGCCAGTGGTCCACGTGCACACATCATCCGCACACATACCAAACACGTGCCGCTGCATGCAATTGAAAATGTTGTCCGAATGCAAATTTCTTGTGCCGGGCGATTAACCCAGATTCCTGTTATTTTTCGGTCGTTAAAACCCAATTGGCCGACATCAATGGATTTATTGGTTCAATATAATAAAGACGGCCGCATGTAAATGAGGCTCGTTGGCATTCGGCTGTGGGTACGTTGTAGGCAGCGAATTACGTCGTAGAATAATGATTTCTGCCCCATTATCCTCATGCTTTTTCAATGGACTTGTGTGTAAACCCTTTTACTTTTTCTTTTTTGTTAACCCTGGAACGTATATCTGCGTCATTCTAGATTTTAACCACTTTAACATTATTTTATGCTTTAACTATAAAAAATAAAAATAGCAGATATACAAGATCACAGCGCGGCACTTGGTGCCAGCAGAGAGATAGAGATGGAGAGAGAGAGAGAGAGATAGGGGGGAGAGAGAGATGGTGATGAGAACAGAGCACAGTACAGAGTCAGACAGACCTGTGTTTACAGTATGGATGTGGAAGTGTTTGCTGTGCGGACCCCCGCTGGGAAATGTTGTTTACAGCCCCCCCCCCCCCCCCCCCCCCCCCCCCCCCCCCCCCACCCCCCCCCCCTCCAGCAGAATACATCTAGTCCCAGACATCTTTCTCCTCTCCTCTGCAGGGAAGTCACACCAAATTCTGGGCCTTGGGTACACGGATTCACTGTGGGCCAATAGATTATTACGCATGCATTATTTTGTGCTTTAACTATTGAAAAATAGCATATCTACAAGCTCACAGTGTGGCACCGAGTGCCGCGCTGCGAGCTTGTATATCTGCTATTTCTGACAAATCATGAAACTTTGATAAGTCTTTGAATATTTCAAATCCTTCTAAGGTTCTTTTGAAAAACCTATGTTTCTAAGTCAGTGGTGCTCAAACCTTTTCATGTGAAGGACCCCAAAACGATATGTATTTAGCCACGGACCCCCATCTCAAAATATTTAGTTCCAGGGACCCCCCCAGAAGCAAAATTTGAGTTCAAATGTTTGCTTAAAAATACATATATTCAAAGATTGGCACATATTTTCACGACTTTTCACTTTTTCGCTGTGAGCTTGTATATCTGCTATTTTTCACCTTGGGCCCTAGTAACTCAGTCCCACTCCCCCCCCCTTGTGACGCCCCTGCTCCTCTGTCACACTGCTGCTTAAACACTCGTGACATACAGTGTGTGCCGGCAGTGTCATCGGCTGGACACCTGCATACACAACTAGCATCATTATTTGTTCACCTTAAAGCACCGCTTCACCCCTTTTCTGCCTATCTCCATATAATTGGTCCTCAGTAAAGTGCCATTCATGCTGACTGCTGAGCACTATAACTATAAGGATAACTATAAGTATATCGTTCAGCATTGTGTTCTTTTTATAGTCGGTGTGAACTCTGCCACCCACTTGACTTAGAACGATTGTTAAAACTATTATTATTATTCTACTGTTGACTGATGATAGGTTCCCGGTTCACCCTGTGATCCTAGATTACTGTTGCTATGTGTGTGGTGTATTAGCTTGTGTTGTCCTTGCTTACAGTGTTGTGAGTTTCTCTGGATCAGGAGCGTCTGCTAAATGCCTAAATTGTAAATTATAGTTCTCAAGTGTGAATAGGCCCTTAATGCTCATTATGAGATGGCGCCATTTATGTCGACTCACTCTGTCTCAGAGTTAGAAACCTGCTTACCTTCTTGTCCCTAAAGAGATGCTTGGAGTAAGGACTCGCAGGAGCCACGTAGGCAGGGAGGTGCAGAGAATGTTATAGAGGCAGGGGCTGAAATTTCTAAAAGGGCCTTTTGGTGGAAATATCGATTGCCGACCTCCAAGCTCTGTGAGCTTGGAGGTTGGCTATTTTCGATGCTTGATTTCTACACATTTCTTGATTTCAACATAAGATATTGCATTCAAGTTCAGGAGAGTTTGGACAAGGCAATTAGCCGATCGCTATGCCCCTCCTAAAGCCGTCCTCGTCCAATGCCAAGTTAGCAACAGGTTACTAACGCAGCAGACTTGGCAAGCTGCCATGGCGGCGCGCATCGGTTGTACCGCTAGTCTGGCTGCTAGATAGAGATGGGATTTATGGTTCTTTGAAGTGAACCGGATCTCTGAGATCCGTTCCTTTCAAAGAGCCGTTCAAAAGACTGGCTCATTTTAGTTACTGGTTACTTTGTAGATTTTGATTATGATTGTAAATCACTTCCACCCAAATAGGCCTGTACATTTTGGCCATTGGATACATTTCTGGCATTTGAAAATAGGTGATCTACAAGCTCACAATGTGTCACGTTGCGATGCATTGTGAGCTTGTAGATCAGCTATTTGCAAATGATTTTTCTACATTTTACTCATTAGAAAACCTGTGAAACAGGACATTCTGCATAATGAGTACGTTCTAATATTGGTACTTTAAGTAGCCTACATTTTGATACCAATACTATTTTACTTTTACTCTAGTAGCCTACATTAATAACATTCCAAACTTGATTGCAGTATTGATATGTTTACCTAAGTAAAGAAATGTAGTACTTTTCCCACCACTGTTCATAGAAAGGAACGGCTCCCTACTGTGAACCGAATCATATCGTTCATTTCAAAGAGCCGTTCAAAGACTCGATTCGTTCGCGAACGTCCACCCACTCGCTTCCGTGTCACAAACACTGAAACAAAAACAGAACGGATTGCACTGACCTACACAAACCAACCCACGGGAATAATTTAGGAGCACTTCATGAGAAAATATAACTGGTAACACTTGTGTACTGTATGTTAATCTGACTTTAGTATAGGCTATTGTTTTCTTCCTGGACGTTTGTGGCAGGTTAGTCTGCAGCTGGGTGCTATTGCTGCACGCCGCCATGGCAGCTTGCCAAGGCACCCGCCTTAGTAACCTGTCGCTAAACGTGGCATTGGGCAAGCACGGCTTTAGGAGGGGCATAGCGATCTGGCTAATTCTCTTGAATGCTGCTTTCAGGTATGGCATGGAAAGGAGCATTTGCATTTCTTTCACCATAGCGAAAACTGCATTCATGGTCTGGAGAGGGCACTTTTTACAGATGGATAAAAGGGCAGGGGCTCAAGCCCCCTTTGATGTCTATGTGTGCACGTGCCTGCACGTAAGAACGGTGCAACTACAGTAACTGCATGACTGCTGCCTTGTATAGACACGACTCTGGGAAATAAGGAAACTTATTTCGATGGAGGTGTTACGATGTGAAGTGTAGAGCGACGTCTAGTGGCTGAATTCGATCTGTAGCACTTTCTACTGGACCTTCTTCTTGTTCCCAGCCAGGGGTTGAGTGAGCACACTACTGTAAATAGATGATGTTCATCCCCGCACGAGGGTATCCAAACAAGACCATGCCTTGTCACAAAGGACGATGAGAAAAACGCGGCGGCCATGTTTGTCATCAGCCCCTTTAGTCTGACATCAGGTGTCACCCTCTCTGTCCTTTTATCGCTCCCCTCATCTAGGGCAAAATAAAAGCCAGGCACAGCATGAATGCGATGACATGGAAAACATATTTGTTATGCATAACATCATCCATATACTTGCTCCCGAAAGGCCAAATATGGAATTGTATAATAGGCGACTGCTTGAAACATGAGCTGTTGTTCAGGATTGTTGACTCGCTCTCCCTGCAGAGACACACCCCTCGCCAGAGGTCCTTGGTCAGCACCAAAATGATCCGCCTTTGGGTAAAGTATCGCGTGCCCTCTGACACTCTGAAAGAGTCCTTCACTCTCAGATGTCTCGGTGAGGACGGAGGGCAGGTCCTGTCGCTGACACTCAATCCACTTTGTGGCCAAACCTCATTCTCTGAGTCAGGAGTGGATTTAGCTTTCATATCGCACGCCCCTGCTCCTCGACATTAGTACTTTAACTTAACTCACAGCCCTCCATCTCTCTCTCTCTCTCTCTCTCTCTCTCTCTCTCTCTCTCTCTCTCTCTCTCGCACACACACACACACACACACACACACACACACACACACACACACACACACACGTGCGCGTGCGCGTGGCAGTATTTAAAGGATGAGTTTCCCAGTGTGGACCATATTAACCTTTCTGAGAAATTAGCATTGAGAAGTTCACTGCTCATCCTAGCATCTTACTCCTATCACGTTTCTCTTTCTTTAGACAAGGGATTCTGACCTTCAACAGTCAAGTCTTGAAATCGTACCGTTTGCCCCTGTGTGAATTCAAAGCCCAATCAATAGTACGAGGGGGTTGGACGCAATTAAGTCTAAACGAGTTTGATTTAATTGTGACCGTTGTTGATTCGGAATCCAGCCAGTTGTGAAAACGCTTTCGAGTGTTTGCTCTCCGCGCTTCCTCCGCTTTGTCCCGTCTGCATGGCCGCGCGCGCCGTTCCGAGACGCCGGACCGAACGGGCTCTGACAGAAGGCTAATGGAATTGACCACTTCCACTGCCCACCCTGATCCATCTTTGCCCCGCGTGCACCGTCTCCTCCGACGCCAGCGCAGAGGATAGTGATTTCTCGGAGATATCCAGAGAGAGAAAATAGTACGATGGGAGCTTATTGATCTTTCCAGCGGAGTGGAGCTTCACAGGCCGCTGAGTTTCCCATCGAGGCATCTTTTCAGCTGCTGCAGGCAGAGGCATGGTCTTCTCATCCAGATTGTGGTTATCTCCTCACCAGGAGGCTTTGCCGTGTCCTTGTCTGGAATACAAATCAGCTGTCTATATCTCTGCACTATGATGAATCGCCCCCAAACTAGGAAAACATGGGTGACCTCCCGTCCTGTGCCTCTTCCCTCTTGCAGGGCTTATCGCACCCCAGTCGTCCTCTCTGTCGCCAGACAAACAGAAAGGAATTGACTGCCAGGCACAGACTTTGTTAAACACATAAACCCTGTTTTGCAGTTCCTCGTATGGCGCGTGTATACAGCTTTCTAAAAATCCATGTGGATCCCAAGATCAACCCCTACACCCCCACTCATTCACTTAGATCAGCCAACACAGGGATGCTGACCGAACCCTCGCTAAAAACTCCAGGGCAAAAATCCAATCGTCCGAGACAGTTTGCCCTCTTGGCTCCCAAGTTGTGGAATAAACTCCCTGTCGCACTTAGAACAACGGACTCACTCGCTACCTTTCGCCGTGGACTGAAGACTCACCTTTTCAGACTCCACCTAAACCCTTAGCACCAGTAAGGCTCCCTAATCGGGAGATAAGCGACCGTAGGTCACTTATCTCCACAAATAGGGCAAAAATGTGTTTTGCCAAAATCTTCCTGATCCATGTTGATGACATGAGTGTAGACATACTGTGTAGTGATTTTCGTGATTTTAGGGCAAAATCTGTAGGAGCAGTGTCCAAAAATGTGTTTTTAAAACTCGGCCTGGAGGTGGCGCTATATGGGAGAGATTCATGTTGATGGGATGAGTGTAGACATACTGTGTACCGATTTGCGTGATTTTAGGGCAAAATTGTAGGAGCAGTGTCCAAAAATGTGTTTTGCAAGAATCGGCCTCATGGTGGCGCTAGAAGAGGGCCATGTGAGAAAAGAGAGGTGGGGTCTCCGCGCCGGCAAGGCGGACGAATAGGTACCGGCCCCGGCTGTCCCGGTCGCTCCTAGCCGGAGTTACGGCATTTTATGTGAGCTGCAGTGTAGGGGGTCCTCCACTGGGGGCGCCACCACTTTTGCATCCGTTCTGGAGCACCAGGAGTCGGTGGTCCCCGGGAATTCCCCGTGAGCAGCCCCGTGGGGGTGGTCATTTGGTCAGTTTAGCACATTTGGTCATTTTTTACATCTGGGGGTCCCCCAGGGACCTGGGGGTCCCTGGAGCTCTGGGGGTCCTTGGAGGTTGTAGTTTGGCAGGCAAGGAACGTGTGTGCAAAATTTGGCATGGATCGGGGCAACGGTTGCGGAGATATGAGCAGGGCAAGAGTGTGACGGGTGAGGTGTGACAGACAGACGGAGGGAGTTACACTTTGTGGTGGTTTTGATAGTAAAGTGCGACCTGACGGTCGCAACTACAGTAAAATCAATGACCATACATGAAGCTAGTTAACATTTGTTTTTTAGGTTTCTTTAGAACTTGATTATATTGTGTTTTTCTCTAGATGGATATCCATTTACATTGTTATATTGCTGTTAATGTACTGACCTATTATCTTGTTTATTATTGTGATGTTGTATCTGCTTATTGTAAATCGCTTTGGATTAAAAGCGTCTGCTAAATGCCTAAACTGTAAACTGTAAACTTGGAAGTATAAAGTATAATGTGAAAAAATACATTGGCGGAGGTACTACTGTGGCTCACTGGCAGCGGGCATACAAAGTTTGGTGCTGATCAGTGATCAGTCCAAGGGTTTACAAGATTAGCTCTAGACAGACAGACACACACACACACACACACACACACACACACACACACACACACACACACACACACACAAACCTTTAAAATTGGCGTCAAAATGTACTTTTAAAGTACCAAAAGTAAAAGTACAAAATGTTTGAAAATAGCCGATCTACAAGCTCACAACGCGTCACAGTGTGACACGTTTTGAGCTTGTAGATTGTAGATTTTCAAATAACCAAGGTATAAAATAGGGCTAAAGTGGATTAATGTATGTTTTATAGTATAATCATTTATATCTGCAAAGTAACAAGTAACTAAAGTTTTCAAATACATTTTGTGGAGTAACGTAGCCGTGTACAGAGGTTTCTGTGCACTGGCAACATTTGACAGACAGGAGCTCCAACGAAATGTCATTTCCAGCATGCAGCACCTTTAAGTTATTTCTAGAGTTAGAGCCACGAGTGCGTGACATCATCTTTACATTCTACGAATCCAAGTACGCCTCTTGTCTCAAACTACAGGATGAAATGAAGGACAACCTTCTGCTGGACAGATATCTGGCTCCTCATGTCAGAACACTGTAGAGATGCAATTTATGGCTCTTTGAAGTGAGCCAGAGCCATGGATCAGTACACATACCTCAAAACTGTACTTACTGTTACTTTACACCACTGCTGTTTCTGGTCAACCCAACCAGGCCAGCATCAGTTTTCCAGCGGCCCAGTGTGATGCTGCTGCTGCAGTAGCATATAGCTGTATGTAGACAGAGGGGGCAGAGCAGTAGAATCTAGCTGTATGTAGTAGACAGAGGGGGCAGAGGCAGTAGAATCTAGCTGTATGTAGACAGAGGGGGCAGAGCAGAGGCACGCTCATTAATTATTGATATCCATGCAGGCGGAGAGGAGAGGAGAGGAGCCCAGGTGCAGGCGAGAGGCCTTAACGCAGTTAAATCCCCAGTGTTAAATGTAACACTGCTATGGGGATTCAGGCAAATGCAGGCTGGGCAGGTGCATCCCAGGAGTGGGACTGGTACAGTATGTGTACAACAGTGGTTCTCCACATTATTTGATGATGGTGAAATGACAATTTAAGTAACCTTTTTAATATCTAAAGAAAGCGAAGAAAAATGCGATCATGGAATCAAAGTAAAAAGAAAAAAATGTTGGGCAAATTGCCAAATAATATAACAAAGAGGCAACAATTGTGAAAATAGCTGATCTACAAGGCATCTGCGAGGTGTTGTGTGCTTGTAGATCTGCTGATTTTCACTCCAGATAGTGCTTATAAGAGTGGGGGGTCCCTCAGTTCAAATATGATTATTTTGGGAGGTCCCGGCCTGAAACCCTTGACAATTAAAGCCTTTTTCTTTGTTTAAAGGGTCGGCAGGCAAATAATAACGTGACAACAAACCCTTGACGAGTCGGTTTTGACACTCTCAGCGCTACATTGGACCCTCCAGGTTCTTGACAGCGTACGTACCAGAACAGCTGGACGCACGCGGAGCAGGCGGCGAGTAAAAGGGGGAGATCGTCACGCCTGCCTCTCAGTTCCGACCCTCATCACAGCGGCCTCGCCTTCCCATATGGCAGCACAGTGTCGGCCATCAATCTCTGGGCTGTTGGTATTTCAACGCGGAGACCAACAAGGCGGACCAGACCTTTTGGTGATAAAGAATGTTTACGCAACGAGACAGTTGTGACTATACGCCGGAGTTGTACAGCAGTCTGTCCGACCGCCGCGGGGGCTCATTTGTATCTCCAAATCTGAAACCGATGCGGACGTTAATGACATCATGCGCTCGACGATAAACATTTGCGGGGGATTTTATTTACAGAAGCGCACTCCCTCCATCATTTTTCCATGTGGATATAATAGATTAGTCATAGCCTCCTCGGAGCTTCAGTTCAAGTTTGTGTCGGGATGTGATGCAGGGCGGATATTTTTTGTATATTTATGACAGAACCCTGGCATCAGCAGAGACTGTAAATTTAGCCCGGAGATGAGAGGGCAGAAAAGAAAAAGAAAATCTGGGTCCAAGAAATAAAAAAATAAAACAAATGGGAACACGCTGCCCTGCCTATCTATTTCTGTCCCATTTCTGCACATTTCTAGAATTAGCAGCACACAATGGATTCTGCCCTTAATATTTCAGATGTGAGCAGCTTGGCATGAAGCCATCTCCCTGGGGGGGAATCCAGTAACCAAATGCAATGATGTGTGTGTCTATACTCTGTAGCTCCCGTACTGGGCTAACAGAAGGTTCTCTTAGAATAGATGTGTTATAGGCCTACAGTAGGCCTACCTGTTTATCGTTGCTGTCGCCTGTCGGTTGGAAACCTTGTACGCGCAAAAGCGTTCCTTTTTCATTATTGTTTTGACCCCGGGTGTGTAGTGAAAGTGTTGAAAATAGGTATTTTCACTACTTTTGTGCGACACTATTGTATGATGTGATACAGGTCGTTAACGTATGTTTAATTGGTAAGTAGATGATATATACTGTAGGTAGGTAGGTACTGTAGATGGATTATAGATGGTTATAAGAAGATGGATATCGTCGTTGTCGGGTGGAAACCTTGTATGTCCAAAACCGTTTTGTATTCATGATTTTAAAACGATTTAAGATAGTGAAAACAGCCGATCTGCAAGCACACACGCCTCTAGATCTGCTGTTTTCACTACTTTTGTGTGACAGTCTTGTTTAAGAAAAAATATACACATTTGAAACGTAGAGATACGTGGTTTCCACCCGACAACGACAATATATAGGTAGCGTGTGCATATAGAGACTGTCCTTAATAGGCTCTTGTTCAGAGCGGCTCGCTCTTCATCTCCCATCTCGTGCAGCCTCTCAGTCACTTGACAACTCCTGCATACTCTGCCGTTCTTGTTCTCTGCTAATTACAAGCCAATTATCTACACAGTGAAGATGTGATGAGAACCCCCCCTCCCCCCCCCCCCCCCCCCCCCCCCTTTCCCTTCCCGCAGAGGCGGTCAGAGCCTTGACGTGCTGACAAGGATTGTACCTCCGCTCGGTCTCTTGGCATGCACCATATGTTCGGCCCCTGCCTGAGTGTGTAAGTGTACTGTGCATGCATGCATACATACATGCATGTGTGCTTTGGCAGCTGTGCGTTTTCTTTTGCAGGAATGGCAGGGCAGGGCCAGCTAGGTCGAGATGTACTAGTACACACATTAGTAGCGATAGACCCGGGGTTATTTGTGCATTTAAATTTTAATTACATGCGGCGAATGCACCGAGGCGAGTTGACCACCTGTTGACTTAACACATTTCCATTCTCTGTGGTTACTACCATTGAAGTCTCAGTGTTGTCCCACAGGCAGGTTAATTATTGTAATGAAGGTGGTGGTAATAATGAAGATGATTCATTCACTCTACCTCAGAACTCCAGTGGTGGAAAGTACTGACGTATTTTACTTGAGTCAAAGTATCAATACTGCATTATAGAAATACTCTGTTAGGGTGCTCTCAAACCAAAATACCTAGAGTGGAATCCGCCAATACATTTCAATGAGAATGGAGCGTGAGAATGGAGGATTTCTGCAAAAAAACGCTCCATTCTCATTGAAATGCATTGGCGGATTCCACTCTAGGTATTTTGGTGTGAGGGCACCTTAACAAGTAGAAGTACGGAATTTAAAATGTACTTGAGTAAAAGTATAAAAGTATTGACATCAATAAATACTTAAAGTACCAAAAGTAAAAGTACAAAATGTTTGAAAATAGCAGATCTACAAGCTCACAACGCGTCGCAATGCGACACGTTGTGAGCTTGTTAGATCAACTATTTTCAAATGGCCAAGGTATAAAATAGGGCTAAAGTGGTTTATGTATGTTTTATAATATTATAATTTATATCTGCAAAGTAACTTGTAACTAACATTTTCAAATAAATGTAGTGAAGTAAAAGTACAATATTTGGATCCGAGAAGTAGCGGAGTAGAAGTAAAAGTACAGTATTTTCTGGACTATAAGGCGCACCTGACTATAAGGCGCACTGTCAATGAATGGTCTATTTTCAAACTGTTTTCATATATAAGGCGCACCTGACTATAAGGCGCACATAATAGACGCTACCGCTGCGTTATGCATCCAACAGATGGAGCTGTGCTAAAGGGAATGTCAATGTCAATGAATGATCCATATATAAGGCGCACTGGACTATAAGGCGCACTGTAGTTTTTTGAGAAAATTAAAGGCTTTTAAGTGCGCCTTATAGTCCGGAAAATACGGTATTGGAAATCGTAAACACTCAAGTAAAGTACAAATACCTGAAAACTGTACTTAAGTACAGTACTTAAGTAAAAGTACTTAGTTACTTTACACCACTCCAGAACTCCAACCACCAACACTGCACGTGTATTTGAGGGCAACTACTGGATTCTGTATGCGTTACTTTCTTTTTGTTTCCTTGTGTTCTTTCCTCCATTAAATGCGTTCTTTCCTTCGTTCAATACGTTCGTTCGTTCCTTCCTTCCTTCCTTCCTTCCTTCCTTCCTTCCTTCCTTCCTTCCTTCCTTCCTTCCTTCCTTCCTTCCTGCCTTCCTTACTGTACAGTATGTACTGCAGGCTACTTTAATCTTTTCTGTCACTCTTCCTAATTATTTCCTTTTCCTTTCATTTCCATCCTTCCGTCCTGCCTTAACTCCTTCCCTCCTTCCTTACTTCCTGTCTCACTTCCTTTCCCTCCTCCTTTGTCTTTCTTCCTTATTCCTGCCTTCCTTAACTTTCTTCCCTTTCTTCCTTCATTCCACTCTCTCATGTGCAGTATAATGTACATAACGCACGCACGCACGCGCACGCACGCACGCACGCACGCACGCACGCACGCACGCACACACGCACGCACACACACACACACACACACCGACACAGCTGACCAATTCCCGGCAGCATATCGTCGTTGTCCGATGAAAAACTTGTATGTCCAAAACCGTTAGTTTTAAATGTATCATTTTAAAAATGATTTGAACTAGTGAAAACAGCCGATCTACAAGCACACAACGCCTAGCACCGCGAGGTGTTGTGTGCTTGTAGATCTGCTGTTTTCACTACTTTTGTGCGATGGCCTTGTATGATGATGCAGGGCTTTACTTTGCGAAATAACTTACAAATTTGAAACTTGGAGATACAAGGTTTCTGCCTGACAGTGACGATATGTACCGTACGTGCACCGAAGCATCCTTCAGTCACTTCAGTAACTCCCTTCATCCCAGCGTGATGAAACAGGATAGTTAGATAGATGGGAGAGAGAACATGGCATCTCACGGTGTGCCAGAAAACAGCCCAAAGATGTCAATTTAGATGTCATTTCATCTTGTTTTTTGAAATCTGTCTTGGATGTCTCCCGGCAGCAGACAGAGATAGGAGGAAGGGGCTTATTGCCTCCAGTGCCTTATCATTTATTGGTACATGTGGGCTGAGTGTGCTGGATAGGGGGGTTGGAGTTACTGGCAGCAGCAGATGATTTCTCATCAGAGCACGCTGACAGTTGACTGGGCAGCGCGAGCTCCTCCACCGGGTTTCCTTCTAATCATGCCTTCTCCACATTCAAACAAAAACAAAGGACTTTGCTCCTCTGACATCGGCCTCCTTGTCTCCGGTCGTTTATGTAACCGCGATGATGATTCACACCATGATTAATTCATAAACCATAATGCTGTCTTTCCCGCGCGAGGAGCAGGCGCGCACGCCCAAATAATTTTAAACATTCCGTTAATTAACTGCCGTCTTAAGCGTGTACGCTTAGCCCCCGAAAGGCTTGGCTGCCTCTGGCATGCGACCTTATTATTTATTTTCCTGAGCATTCCTCAGTCCCTGGTGTGTCGTGTGGAGGTTGGAAGGCACTAATAGGCTGGCTCAATCAGGAGGAAAATGAACTGTGCACAACAATGCCAAATGGAGTGTTTCACTACTATAACGACTATATAAGTCAGGGAGAAGTGACGGAGCATGCAGCTAATGGTCGGTGGGAGGCTCTACAGCTAGTCTAGCAAGTTGAGCTGACACTATTCGATTTTCAGGCTCAGATTGTTTGTGAACACAGTGTTTATCTTTATATATATTTGTCATTTGATTCATGTTATGTGCAAAACAATATAGCAAATTCAATAAAAACATTTCAGAACTTATGGATCTACTTTTTGTCTGACATGATGTAAACCGTAGTGGGAACGTGTCGACCTCGGATGACTCTTAATACCGTCTTAATTTGTTATGCACTTAATGCTCTTAATTAATGAGGGCTTAACACTTAATAAAGCAAACCCGTGGTGTCGCTAACTAATCAACGGAATTTCCTAGCATCATTACATGAACACAGAAACCTTGTGAAAGCCTTACGACCTAAGCCTGAGTTTACACTTGCACTTGGTGTCAGACACCGTAAATAGTCGATCTACTTGTAGCATTGGAGATTGGCAATTTTCTTTATGTTGTTAGAGACGAGCGTCAACTTCTGTTCAGGAGTCATCTGAGAACTTTTATGTGCCTGAGCCAAGTTAAGAGGATAGGCGCTGACTCGGCCATCTGAGGACTTTCCTCGGGGGAGCAGTGGGGTTTTATTTATCCCTGGTAGTGTCTCTAAACAAAAGAGTCCGTATGTCATTTACTCTCGCCAAATAATTGCTCCACCTCGCTCTCAGCATTCGGTATGTGAGCAAAAGCCTAGACAACGCCACTTCTGAAAGCAAGGCGGCATCTCAAATTGGATTTGAAGACACCCCCCCGAAGAGAATATATGGCTCAGGTGGTGGCGAAGGAGCCTGAGTAAAGTGGGAATTACAGCGGGAGACAAGATGTGTGACAAGAGTTCACACAAGGATAGAAGTGTTGAAATTTCTCTCTCTTTCTCATGCTCTGTTATTCACTCCTCCCCGCCTGCTCCACCCATCCGTACGTCTGTCCGTTCCTTCCGTCCGTCCGTCCGTCCGTCCGTCCGTCCGTCCGCCCGCCCGTCCGTCCGTCCGTCCGACCGACCGTCTGCAGGGAGGCTGACTCTGCAGATTTCCAATTAGGCGGGGCGAAGTTGTCCTCTT
>NC_137820.1:43328637-43331137 GCF_963921795.1 Nannobrachium achirus
TTTTATCCACACGCACACAAAAAAAAGTATCTGGGCACACACAACAAAAGAATGTAAATCTCTATTCAATGATGTGCGTGGTTGCATCGTTTATATCAGTATATCTGCGTGGATGGATTCTGCACCCTGGGTTTTGCAGAAAATCTGCATAGATTAGATTTATGTGGAAAAAAATCATTGCGCTTTTAGCACCGCCGTAAACAAGGCAAGCACCCCAATGCTGCCTGTTAAAGGCAGTAAAATATAAAATATGCATCGTTGAGGGAGTGTGTCAAATTGCACATCAGTAATAGCTAACATTATGCTGTGTAGCAATTAGCTGATCAAATGTTTATTCATTTCAGCCATACCTAACAGTATGTCGTGCTGCTCATGTAAACTGTAGTTAAGTTCTACTCGACAACTTATCGTTATGCAGGTTAGAAGGCCATAAAAAGCTTAAAACCTTGTCTTTAAAAGTTTTAATGCGATGATCAATAACCTGCTCAATGAGGTAAATAGATTTTTTTTTCCAACAGGAAACCCATAACACTATTTGTTTTAGTGCGGTGATAGTTTCAGTGAACAGAATAAACACCCAGCCGATCCATTATTGATGTGATTTAATGAGAATCCTCTGATATCAACCGCTCCTCAGGGCCATGGAGAGATACGGCTGTGTGATTAATAATCAGCGGCCTTGTTGTCTCTCTCTATCTCTCTGTCTGTCCCACAGTCCCTCTCTCCTTCTACTATGTTCTCTCTTTCTCCTTCTCTCTACAGAATCTCTACTATGTTCTTTCTATCCTTCTCTCCACATCATCTCTACTATGTCTGTCTGTCCTTCCTTCCTTCCTTCCTTCCTTCCGTCCTTCCTTCCTTCCTTCCTTCCGTCCGTCCTTCCTTGGGGTGGCAGTGGCTCAGGAGGTAGAGCGGCCGCTTGGGAACTGGAAGGTTCCCAGTTCGATCCCGGACTCCCCTAGAGTTAGTGTTGAAGTGTCCTTGAACAAGACACTGAACCCCCTCGGTGTATGAATGTGTGTGTGAGTGGGTGAATGTAATGCACAATCTATGGAAAGCGCCTCTGATAGAGGCGCTTTATAAATAAGCCATTTACCATTTTCCTTCCTTCCTTCCTTCCTCGTTGTCTTTCTCCAAGTCTGTCTTAAAACCACCTGTCTCCCAGTGTATAGTGAAATAAACAGGGTACATTACTGTATGTGGCTTTGGTCACATAAAGGGAGGCAAGGGATTATCAGATGATTTTAAAAGCTGTTGTTCCCCTTGTAAATTGACAGCAGACGTGCAGCTAACCTATTTCCATGGGAATCGTATAAGATGCTCATAAATTCGCAGCAAAGAGAAGCAATTATTGCCTATGAAATGTAAGCTGTCATCTGAGGAGCAGAGCCTGTTCAAAGAAAAAGATGCTGTCGGTTGTTGTGCAAAACTTTTCCTTTCAGTTCATTAAGCAATCAATTAAGTATTGATAATGAAACCAAAGGTTGAAATAACGTGCATTGGATTCCTCTTATGGTTCTTGCCTTGCTTTAGCACATGGCAGGAAAATCGGTTTTGATTTATTTTCATTTGTTCTCCGGTATTAATACGGTTTGATTGCTTCCTCCAGCGTCTCATGGGGCTTGTTTTGTGCAAACCTCCCAGTATTTTTGTGTGCCTTTGACACTTTAATACAGACTTTAACTTTTGAACTTTAAGAGATGAAAACACTGGACTCGAGGCTTTTTGGAGGAGAGAGAGATTAAGGTTTTGCCTCTGAACATTTTTTATCTAAGACATGTTATAGGAGAGATAGCAGCAGAACGTTTCAAAAAGCGTTTAACATTAGGTCAGCATGATTGTACCACCCACATCCAAACACCACGCGCACTCAAATTGGTTTTGACCCCGAAGCCGCCCATCCATACATACCAGTGAATTCACAGCATCACACACAGCATCAAAGTCTTCATAAATCCTCAATGGCAATTGTAACTGCCTAGGATATTTTATACATTCTTGTAAGAAATGATGGCACCGCACAGCAAAACATCTAGCTGTAGCACCGTTCATTTAGACACGGAAGGCAGAGTTCTAGCTCTTCTCTTCCCCGGACCCCCCTCATTCATTCACTAACACGTTAATTACCGGTAATTCATACGGCCACGTTCATTCTTTTTCATTCTCATTCGCTACAAGCTACTTCACACACGTCCTCATTTCTCAGTGTAGGCTATTTGAGCAGCCTCTGCTCACTGCTCATTACACATGATCAGCTGTCAAAGCAGGTTGTGTGCTGTCAGTGTTGGAACAATCCTCCAACTCCCCATTCTCCTGGGGAGGTGGAGGATTGGAATGTAATGGAATGTACTGTAATAGGATGAAATGTTGATTGTACTATGGTTATTCTATGATTGTGGTAATTTATGATGTTATCGGAAGTTCATGTTTTATGTACATCTGTAACTTATGCTCTGCTCTGGGGGGTATGTGATAGCAGATTCTGTGTTAGGATATGGTT